>NW_015506061.1:382049-424539 GCF_001515645.1 Sinocyclocheilus grahami | reverse complement strand
GAAAAAAAGGGAATAGAATATATAGCAAAAACTATAAATAGTAGCAGCAGTAAATCCTTTTTGATATACAATTATTTGTGAATTAAAGTATGCTGAAGTGTTGCTAGTATGTGCTGCATGTGCATTTGTGTGTGTGTGTGAGTGTGATTTCTCTCTCTCTCTGTGTGACACAGGCACAGTTTCCTCCTATCCTAAGAGTTAATTAATAGTTAATTAGATCCACATTATTAAGAAACTGGCAGCATCTGCATCAGGGTGTGTCTCTCTCATTGTGTCTTCCTACCTCCATGACACTTGACTCTGCAGTCCATTAATTGCATACTGTAAACGTATGTACTGTATGCGTGCTCAATATTTTATTTTAATATATGACTATCTACACATTCAAAGTAAAGTTCACTACAAATGTCTACGGTACTATGGCTATTGCTATAGGTTTTTGATGTGTTAGACTATATTGCAAGTAGCCTACATCAGTTTTTATCCTAAATCCCACTTTATCTGCTGATGCAATTCAGTAACAGGCTCGTTAACACTTAAGTGAACCAATTATCACGAATCAATGGCATTTTTAAATATACTGGGGTTCTATGCTAAGCTTACAACTGTTTAATACAATGTAGGCTACTGTCAAAAAAAACCAAAAACCAAAAAACAGGAGCTGACTGGCAGAAGTAGTGTGAAAATGACTTGTGCTAGCTGTATTTTCTATTTTCTTCTTACCTCTGCGGCACTCAAACTGTCCTCCGCTGCAGCAGCCGAATTTAAACCTTTTGAAAAGAGTTTGGTTAATTTTACGCATTTAACATTTATTATTAACATTATTATTATTATTATTATAGCTATAGAGAAATCGTGCAAGCGATAAAAACCCGTCCTATGCGCTGTTGGCCCGTAAAAACGATTTTATTTATATATTGTGGCAGGACGACCAAATGACAGACACAGTGGGTGTGGCGTCAGGCCTCGGAGAGGCTTTTATTAACAAAATAATATAACAGCAGTGTCCAGGAAAAAGGGGAATCAAGTGTCCAAAATAAAACAGGGGATCTGGTGTCCTCGTCGTACTGCGGGCTTCGTGCAGGGAAGGGCAGTGATCAGGAAGGAAGGGTCCAGGTAAGGGGCGCGAGGGGCGCCGGCTTCTTTCAGCGGCTGCATCCTTCTCGCCTTGGCCCCGGCGTGTGAAGGGACTAGGCGGCCCGGCATCCTGGCCCGACGGCCGTGTAACAGGTGTGGTTCTCGTCCAGACCGCGGGTCTGTTAGCTCATGACTCTGGCAGCACGGGAGTCCCTCTAGGACACCAGCGTGCATGCACGGGGAAGAGACCGGTCTCTCGAGGAGGTTTTACACAGCGGCGGTGACGAGGCTCCATTCGGTTCAGGTGTGCCCCATCACACGCCGCCAGCCCTGGCTATTTCAGCGCCCCTCCTCTCTCACGCACCCACTCCCGTCGGGAGCCTGGCGAAGGGCGGTGATTAAGGGACGGGGTGATGATGATAATTAGGGGGAGACAGCCAACTCGTCACAATATATTTAGAAAAAATCTGACTGGCCCACATTAAACAAAATGGTTCGGCCCCTGTGGCATTTGCCAGAATTGCCAGATGGCCAATCCGCCCCTGTCTACCATACTGTTGGAGCCTCTGATCAGTTTTCTTGCTTTCTTGTGTTGTTGTTGTGTAACTTGGTGTTTGCATAAAGAATAAAACAAAATAAAACCAAACCAAATAAAAAATAGAGCATATATTCCTTGTACGTATTGGAAGAGTCATTATAGTAGCAAATAATATATTTTAAATTAAAATATTCAACAAATATAAGGGGTTTAACGATATGTGGGTATGAATTAGACCAACACTTCTGAGTAATTTCAATAATAAATGTAGTGATGTTTCATCTTCACAGCCACAAAACATACAGGTGTGTCAACATATTTAGACACATATTAGCATATTTAGAAAGAGTCAAATTTACAGGGTATATTTTGTGCAAGATTTTAAAGTGGACTTCTAAACTAGATATGATATATTAGTTATAAGTATAGATGTGTTAGTTAACCAACATCAGCAGAAAGACCAACTTCACATAGCTTCACAGACCAGCACCAAAACCTCACTATTCAGCATTAAAGGGGTCCTATTATGCTCTTTTACAAAGTCTTGATTTTGTTTTGGGGGTGTACTAGAACATGCTCTCATGCTTGGTGGTTCGAAAAACGCATTATTTTTCACATAATTTACATTATTAAAATACCTTTCTCCCCACCCTGGCACAAACGGCTCGATTAGTTCCGGCTTTGATGAAGGTCCGCCTTGCGAAAAACAAAATGTGTTGTGATTGGTTAGCTGTCCCAGTGCGTTGTGATTGGCGAACAGCTTAGATGGTGTTTCAGTACTGCCCGGCCCCTTGCTCCGTCTTTCAACAAAAGCTTTTTGGCAAATCCGGCAGGCACTGTCCTCCCTCATGTTGTGGAAGCTGTCCTCAGTAAAATGCGCAGCACACAATAGCAAATTGGGGTTATAATGCTCAGGGACAGAGTTAAAAAAATAAATTGCAACCACTGTTTCCTGACATCATCCGCTTTTGGAAGCCCAAACAAAGACGTTTGGGCAGGTAGGTGAAAAAAACAGTGTTTCAGGCGGTTGCAGACCGGATGAGAAGCGCAGTGTCGCGTCGCGCCACATCTTTAAAATTTAAATACATTATTTTCTATGAGTGTAGGCACACCGGTGGCGCCGTTCGGCGTCTGTCCGCGGCACCCAGCTACATAGTGTTGTACTTGTAAGAATTGTTCTAGACATGCCGAAAATGTGAAGCTACAGCACAGCAGCTCTTCTTCTTAGTTTTCTCTGATGCATTAACTCTGCAGCAGCACTTCTTCTTCATCCTCTCGTCTGATGCACTCACTCAACCAAGCTTCTAACCACAACCTCGCCCCTCCCCACCCCCCAACCATTCGAATTTCTGTAGGTGGGAATTATTTGTAATGATATTCCAATGAGCCGCTTTGTGATATCACAAAGCCAGGAAAACAAACGCTGTAGTCCAAACGAGCCTTTCATTGTAGTTCTTGAAAAGGGATTTTTAATAAACAAAATATCTCCTTTCGGAGTGTACTTTGAGATTTGTAACTTTCTAGATCTTTTTTATGACCAAACATACACACTACACACTGACTAAAATTAAAAAAGTGAAAAAGCATAATAGGACCCCTTTAACCAATTCATGCTGGTATATTCTGTTTGTTTTTTTTAAGCAGGGGTTATGGATACTGTTAACAATGGACATGAATTACATCACAATGTCTGGTAGACATATACATCAGTTAGGAACATAAATTTCATGTAACTTTTGTGCAAAAATTTGGATCCTTTGTATGTATGCATTTCATACCAGTTTTTACATTAAATTGATTTGAATATTTCAAAGTTCTGAGTCTGACTGATGTGGTTTTGGTTCTTTGTAAATAATTTTATTTTAAGTTTAATTTTGATTTTGTAAATAAGGCAAAAACATAAACTGAGACTGCTCCAAAGGTAAAGTGGGCCAAAAGGACATTTGAGTCCTCTTTCACATGTATTAAACATATATTTCCAAGACTTACTCAGTACTGTCTTTTTCGATATTCATTTGGCAGACACCGATGTATGTTAAACATGTGGCACACATCTACAAAACCATAAATTAAAACCCTACTATGTACCTTTTCATGTATTCATTCATCATAGGCCTATAAAAATCTATTTTGTAAGTTGTTTATGCATATGCGCATATACAGTATGTGTATATAGACATACTGTAGAGATATATGGCAATATGACTCCTGATTTCCATATGAGAAGCACAAATAGTATGATTTGTATAAGAGAACAAAATTTCAAGGCAATTTAAGTGCAGTTTACTACCTGACAATGAGCTATAGCTGAAATGTATCCGCTATGGACTCATGTTTAGGTATTCAAAATCTCTAATGTAGCTTCATAAAACAAATCCAGACTATTATTTCCACACTGTTTGCTTGATTTTACTTAGATCCACCATCATATAAACATATTTTTCATTTATTTTTATTGAACATATTATTCATTGGTGAAATGGCAATGAATAGATAGCCTTTTTTCCATTTTCATTGCAAATCAATTACCTGCACAGTTGGCTCAAAGCAGCTGAGCTTTACTTTGGGAAATGTGGATTAACAAAGTCCTCAACTTGAAAAGTGAAAGGACAAACCAATCAATATTCATTGATTACTGATTAGGGTATGTATGATAATCTTTATAAGCTTGTTTTTATCTTAAGACTGAAACAGGGAAGACAGACTAACAAACCAAAGCTAATGAAATCCTTAGAATGCTGAATAAATGTTTACTGTATGGATGCCAAATGCTGGACAGCAGACTTGATTTTTATATTTTCTCAGAGTGAGTTGTGCTTGCCCTTCAAAAGCTGCTGCTATGATGCAAGGGTGTTGTGAGGTGAGCCATTGCTACATCAACAATATGAACCAATCTCTATGAGATTTTTGATTCCTGGACATGGTTTGGGTTTATAGTCTATCAAGTGAAATATAATCTCAGTGCCAGTCCTCCCTAAACACAATATACGCAAGTTTGGTAGGGTCCCCAAACCACCCTTGCTCTCAAAATAGCAAATCACTAATGTAAACCTGATGGTATATTTTTTATAACATGCAAATATAAATACAGATTCAACTTTAGAGGAATCGTGTGTAAAACCGATTTGTGTAATACTGATTTATATAACAATTATTTCAGATATCATGCAGTGCGAGCCACTAAGCAGCTATGGCTTCCAAAATTAAGCTACAGTATCTGTCCGGAGCAGAAAAAGCAAGAAAAAGTGCCAAGAACGTGAAGCAAATAAGCAAGAAGAAGGTATGTATTTTTGTAATATTAAAAATTTCTCTATATAGTTTTGAAGGCACCAAACTGTGTTTTGTTAGAAATGCCCCCTGATGAAATTTAATTGTCAATTTGTGCCAGTACATATCAATAATCAAAAAATTATTTTAAGTCTTGATGTTATTAGAAATAAACACATTTCTGTTCAGTCATGCAAGCTGTTGCATGACTCCTTTCAATGCTTTAAAACATTAATTTAAAGTTTGCTTATTAAGAAAAGTATTAATGTATTTTCATATGTTTACTTAAGCTTTCGTAAACTATATTTATCATTCTTTTGTTTTGTCAGTAAATCAACCATTTGGAAAATCATTTTAGCTGTGTGTTATAGTTTTTTCTGACAACTAGTTGGTGGCAGAGCATTACAAAGCATTAATTAGCCATTTTACTGCTGTTTTGTCTTTCAGTTGTCTTGCATTTTATTTTATATATGCACTGACAGGAGACCTGCTCACAAAGTTTTGCTTAGGCCTTCAAAATTCTAACACCAGCATTGTCTAATCTCTTATAGCAGTAATGGCAATTACAGTGGTAGCATACCTCATTCACATCCGTATCCATCATTCATATGTGGGTTGAGTTACACATCACAGTTTAGTACTAATGGTTTTGGTTTGTTCAAATTCTAAGGATAAGCAAGCTAGGAACAGATAAAATATTGATTTTATGAAAATTTAAAATTTAATGAAATTGTTTTGAGACTTTAATACAAATACCTTTGTAATGAAGGTAAACTATACTGATGTAAAATACACAATGCTTTTCAATAGATTTGAACAAATTCTCAAGTCAAACATTACATTTTCACATGCTTACAATATAAAAATCATGAATATGTTGTTATTGCAGTCATTAGTAAGATCCATAACTTTTATCTGTTATAATAAAATGCACTTTGACAGGAATAAAATTGACAGTTTATCCCTGGATTGCTCATCAAGTCTTGCACATCTGAGACTTCTACTCAATTTTAGGACTGAAGAAAAGTACTAAGCCTGAGTGATTCTCCTTGGGAAATGCAGTAATAATAGCTAATTTATGCACTCTCATGGATGCAATTATTTCTTTCTGTTGAATTTGTGACTGTGGCACTAAACCAGTCATAAGCTGGAATCTATGACATACAAATATCCTGTTTATCAGTAGATGAATTATCACCAGTTTATTGGGATTAGTGACCCCGGCTGTAGGGATCCTGGTTTCTTTCTCATTCCTTAATCCCCTCGCTTTATGATTGTTGGGATTTTATCATCTTTTAGGTCCCTGGGTAAAGCTTAAGAGAGGCACCATCACTTCTGGGTTACCTTGTTCAATGAATATAGAAATTCCTGAAACTGACTGATTTAGAGGATTGAGGCAGGATTGATAGAAAGTGTCATATGATGCGTTTTCATGTTTTCCTTTTTCTTTTGTAGCTGTTTGTGCATGTATAAGGTCTGCAAAATTACAAAGGCTCCCACAAAAGGAATTTTTCTATCTAAAAGAGTAGGCTGATCCAGACTGGCCGAAAACGCCTTGATTGAATTCTCCCTCACATATCTACGTCACTATATGGAAATATTTGCATAATACCACACAAATGGATATGCAAAGAAAGAAGGTGTGGTTTCAGGTATCGCAGTACTGTTGATGCCGCCATGTCGTGGAGATGCCTTTTTGTTTCTATGTGAAAGCAAAAGCACTTTTTTTTGGCCTTTCGAAATTGGACGCAATTAGGAGTCAATGATTTACATTTATTTACAACACTGTCCCAGAACAGTACAACCCAAATGTTTCAAGTATGTGCAGCAAAGTTTCCTGAACCTGGGAGAGTACAAGGCCGGCTGTGCAGAAAGGCTCTTTCTAAAAAATAGTCCAATTCCAACTTTGGGACAATATGGCGCTTCTGAATCAGAGCCCGTAAGCATGTTTTATAATTTTCTATCGACTGTTCAAATGCGGAGTTGGGTAAAGTGTAGACTAATGCATATTGTTTGTCGTTCTTATGATCACAAGCAGGGGCGTCATGCGCTTATTATTTTTGAGGGGACACAAGGGGTTGGGAGGCCTCATCATGCTTGTCATGTGACACACAGCAGCCACAATAGCACTGTATAACTGATGTAGGTTTATGTTTTATTTAATTTTCCTATTTTATTCTAAATATTTCCAAACATGTTGAGATGTTGAAATATCTCGATTCTCAAATATGTGTAAGTAAATGCATTTTGCACCTTTATAGATCATGTTAGTTGATTTATAACAGGCCATGGGAAAAGTAGCCAAATGTTAATTTAATCTATTAACTATGCAAAAAAAAAAAAAAATACCAACAACAACAACAAAATAAAAGTATTTTTACATAAGTAGGCCTACCAGATATGGGTATCATGCCATAAAATATTTTTAATATGACTGACTTTGTCTTTTAACATGAATTTAAAGCTGCAGTCCATAACTTTTTTGATTAAAAATAATCCAAAATAATTTTTTTAGCAAGAACATAACCAGCCAGTGTTCAAAACTATCGTCTTACTTTAGCTCGATTCACATCAGTAAGCTTGTGATAAAGTTTTCTTATTTGAGAGGTACGGGTTGTCCCGGCTAGTATGCTATATTGCACATGAGGATGCTGCAGTTGATGGATCGTTTTTAGCCTTTTCTCACAGCAGCTGGAATAATGTGAACCGAAAATAGGGAAGAAAAAATGCCAACAGGCCGGCCCAGGCTTTCCCGCCGCAGGGGGTGAAAGGGGAGGAGTCGGATCCTGCGTCAGATGGCCCCGCCCCCCTGGGCGGGCCCCTGGGACCCCAAAGGTTTCAGCCGACTGTCCACTCCATCCTTGGTGTGGGGCGCGAGGAGGGATGTTCGGCCTGGACCTGGGAGAAGGGATAGGTTAAGGGTGAAAAGAAAGGGGAGAGGAAGGGGAGGGTCGAGAGAGAGAGACCATTGGTAGGGGTTGGCCGACCCCTGGGCACGCCACCATCTGGTCCTCTGCCAGTTGGATGGCCTGGTTCAGCGACGTCGAATGGTGGCACTGTACCCACTCTGCCATCTTCTTCGGCAACCGGCAGACGAACTGTTCCAGTACCACATGATCGATGACTTTGTCAACGTCGCCGTCCCTGGCCAGCAGCCACTTGCGGCAGGAGTCCTGGAGCTGGTGAGCCATTACGAAGGGCCGGCCACACTTGCCCAGATCCAACATTCGGAACCGCTGGAGATGTTGTTCTGGGCTTTGGCTGACCCACTGGAGAATAGCTCATTTTAGATCTTCGTAGACCAGGAGGTTGAGCACCGGCAGTTGCTGGGCCACCATTTGGGCCTCTCCCGAAAGCAGTGGAATGAAGCGCCATTGGTCTCGTGGCCACTCACAGGTCTCCGCAGTTCTCTCAAAAAGTTTGATGAAAGCTTCAGGATCATCTTGCGGCCCCATTTTGGTGAGTGGTACGTGCAGGTAAGTGGTCGCTGTTGGGGCTCCATCTGCCCGAACCTCCCGGCACATCCAGCTCCGGAACAGCTTGCGGTGTTTCTGCTGGGCCTTCACCAAGGCAAGGAAGCGTCGCTCCTGATCATCCCTCATGGTGATCAATACCTGGTGGTGTTCCTGGTGAAGACCTGCGAGTGAGCGAATGACTTCCGCAAGCGGCGATTGCATGGCGGCGGCGTTCTCTCTTCCTTCCCGGGTTTCAGCACCAGTGTAACGAGATTACTAATAGCTCTTGTCAGGAAGGAAGAGATCAGGATTTAACTTTTCAACTTTATTGACAACTTAGGCCAGGTTTGGTGTCTTTTTTCAACAAGTGCCTTTTAATTAGCTCTGTTCCCGCTACTCTTAAAGTGGCTACTGTCACTCCACTTCTCAAGAAGCCTTCACTAGATCCTTCTATTCTGAATAACTTCCATCCCATTTCTGTCTTACCATTTATCTCAAAGGTTTTAGAAAAAAAATTGTTTGACCAACTGCAGTTCTTTCGTAACTGTATTTCTGAAATTTTTCAGTCTGCTCATAGTACTGAGACAGCCCTTCTCAGAGTTAAACGATATCCTTTTAGCTACCGACTCTGGTGATCCTGTGGTCCTGGTTCTTTTAGATTTATCAGCAGCATTTGATACTGCGGACCACTCTATTCTGATATCTAGATTAGAGTCAGATGTGGGGTTAAAAGGTACGGTCCTTAAGTGGTTTCAGTCATTTTTATCAGAGAGACATTTTTTTTGTCAAAATAGGTAACTTCTCTTCCTCCGTTGCTCATCTCACCTGTGGTCTCCCTCAAGGCTCGATATTGGCGCCCTCCGTTTTTCCATTTTTATTCTAACGATACCCAGATTTATTTACCTATTAAAAGAAATGATCCTTCAGCACTTTGTGCTTTACTAAGGTGCTTAGACAAGGTCAAAATTTGGTTAGCACTACGTTAAATGAAGATAAAACTGAGGTGATTGTTTTCAGTTCAACTGATCATACTCAGGCTACTAATCTAGATCTGGGTAGCTTATCGGCCTTCAGATCTTCTCGTGTGCGAAATCTGGGTGTCCATTTTGATGAGTCATTAAAATTGGATAAACATCTCTTCTGTAATTGGTTCCAATTTTTACCAACTCCGTTTGCTGTCAAAAATTTAACAATTTTTAAATGTTACAACTTTAGAGATGGCAGTCCACGCTTTTATCATTTCATGCTTAGATTAGTGCAACTCATTATATTGCGGTCCCAAATTACCCGCCTACAATTGGTCCAAAATGCTGTTGCTAGATTTCTTCAAAATAGTCACAAATGTGACCACATCACCCCTATACTGAGGACCTCCATTGGCTGCCTATTCAATTTAGAATCGATTTAAAAATTCTCTTACTGGTGTATAAATCTTTACATAATCAAGCCCCTAGTTATCCGTCATGGTGTGCCTAGTCCTGTGTACACAGGATTGACATTACTCCCCCCTCCCGGAAGGCGCGTCCACGAGCCCCACATCATCCAACGGGAAGGAGGGGTGGGCGCTCTGGAGGCCCATATAAATCTTTCCATAATCAAGCCCCTAGTTATCTGTCATGGTGTGCCTATGGTGAGGAGCGAGGAACAAGGAGCAAGGAACGAGGAGAATGCAGGAGAATCATAATCAACAGTCTTTATTGACATCTAGGAAATCACATGTAGGACACGGGATTGACATTCAAGACAGCACACTGGACTCAGGAAACACAGGGCTTAAATATACATGGAAACTAATGAGGGAAAACCTTGAAACAATGATCATAAAAAGGACAGGAACAGGAAGGACCAAATATGGGCAAAGAGGAACACGGGGGAAAACCATGACATGGAGCACATGGGGGCGGAAAACACAAGACACAGGACTGACATGGACGGACCCCTACTACCCCCCCTCAAAAAATCATTGGGGAGAATGTCGGTTTCAGAGGCCCTCCGTAGGCCTAACTCGGGAACGGTGGCCCTCCCTGGGCTTGACTTGGGAACTGGAGCCCTCCTTGGGCTGGACGTGGGAACTGGAGCCCTCCTTGGGCTGGACATGAGGACTGGAGCCCTCCTTGGGCTGGACATGAGGACTGGAGCCCTCCTTGGGCTGGACATGGGGACTGAAGCCCTTTCTGTGCTAGACTCGGAGACTGGAATCCTCTCTGGGCTAAAATCGGGGACTGGAGCCCTTTCTGTGCTAGACTCAGGGACTGGAATCTTCTCTGGGCTAAAATCGGGGACTGAAGCCCTCTCTGGGCTAAACTCGGGGACTGGAACCGACACTGGAGCGAGCTCTGGGGCTGGATCAGACACTGAAGCGAGCTCTGGGGCTGGATCAGACACTCGAGTGAGCTCTGAGGCTGGGATGAGGGCGGAGAACAGTCTTTTTCTCCTCATCCTCTTCCTCTGGTTAGAGGTGAACGGTGCGACAGGTGGGCTTGACATTGGCGTGGCCGGCGGGCTTGACTGAGGGAACGGCCAGCGGGCTTGGGAATGCCGGCGGGCTGGTTCTGGCTCGGGGCCAGACGCTTTCCAGACACCGTAGCATCCCTTCCCTCCAGCTTAGTTCCGTGGTGTCTGGGAGGTCCACAGGGCGATGGTAGTTGGCCCCGTGCCAGAACAGAAAGTTGATGGTGGCGTCATCTAATGCCATTGCCGCGGCGAGCCCCCAGAACTCCCTCGCATACTCAACGAAGGGGAGATCTCTACGGGCTAGGCATGCCGCTTCATGTTTATGGTGTTGTATTTGGTCACGGTGTGCCTACGGTGAGGAGTGAGGAATAAGGAGCAAGGAACGAGGAGAACGCAGGAGAATCATTATCAACAGTCTTTATTGACATCTAGGAAATCACACGTAGGACAAGGGATCGATGTTCAAGACAGCACGCTGGACTCAGGAAACACAGTGCTTAAATACACCTGGAAACAATGATCATAAAAAGGACAGGAATGGGAAGGACCAAATATGGGCAAAGAGGAACACAGGGGAAAACCAGGACATGGAGCAAGTGGGGGAGGAAAACACAAGACACAGGACTGACATTATCTCTCAGAGCTGTTGCATTTTTATGCTCCCACTAGAAGTCTAAGATCCAGTGATCAGAAACTCCATTTAGTCCCTCAGTCCAGACTTAAACGTAGAGGGGATCAAGCTTTTTCTGTGGCTGGACCTCGGTTATGTAACAATCTGCCGTTACAGATTAGAGTGGCACCTTCCCTATCTATTTTTAAGTCCCTTTTAAAAACACACTTGTTCAACCTGGTCTACTAATATCTCTTTCTCATTACATTGAATTATGGTCTTGATTATTACTCTGTCTTCAGAATGCTTATCTTTTAAATTTATATGTTTTATTATTTATTTTTTTATGTGTTTATGGTTACATTTTTTGGTCTGTCTTGTGGCTGTTTTTAAATGTACTCTATAAATAAATGAACCTTGAACTTTGGCATACACATAACACACTATCACATTTCTAAAATTAATTAGGTCAACCGGAACGGGGAACACTTCCCATAACACCCGATGTTCTCGTTACATCGTAAGAAGAATGGCATCTATGCTAATATTAGTCTGTTTAATTCTTATCATGTGGTCACCGTAGCCACCCAGATCCAGTCCATATCAAGACAGCCCTGAATGTCAGTGAAGACCTCATCAACTAGACGGCGATCGGGACAAGACCATGGGAACCAGAAAAGTCCTCTGCACAATCTGACCTGTGTTACAGCCTGGAATTAAACCATTCCATGCTGGTTTTGTCTGGCCAGAGGATAACGTGACCCCCCGACTGTACCTGGTTTCTCCCAATGTTTTGGTTCCATGCCACTGTCAGCTTTGGCTTGCTTAGTTGGGGATGCTTAATTTCTGGCAATATTGTCAGCTTGATTGCACAGACATTACTGGAAGAGAGCTGAACTGAATGAGGACATCACTGAATCATCAATGAACTGACTTTAACCGAAAGTCTCTACTGACTGCAGTTATCAGTCACTCTCTATTTTTTTAAAGTAATGAAAACACTATCATTGAGTTTTTCTTTTGCTATTTGCAAATGGGAATGCAAAAAATATATTTGTGGTAGTCTCCCTGTCATGAATTCGGTCCATGGACTTTCATTCATTCACCACCGGAGGTCACACATCATCACATTTACACAAACTGTCACATCTCTCTACGGACTACATTTCCCAGAATCCATTTCACTACTCTGATCATGGACTCACCTGCAACCAATTACACACACACTATAAATACCGAATAGCTGAGCTGATACAAATGTATCCGCACCTGTACAATTGCTCGCGGAGATACTTTTTGGAGAAGGCATTTAATTCCTGGAAAGAAATTGCAATGAAGCTTGGTGTTGATAACCCGGAGTTATGCAATGCGACGTCGAGAAACATCCGAGACAAGTTTTCCAAAGCCATGAAAAGAATGAAAGGAAAGATTGGAGATGAGGCGGCAAGTACCAAAGAACCCAAGCTGTTTTTGGAGATGTCCTGAGGGACATTGCTCAAAAGTAGAATTAAGAAAGCCAGGATAACAGAAAAGGTGCGGCTTGACCTAGTTTAATCAGCGCATCCTGGCTTAGTCCGTTGCACGTTTGCTGAGCCAGGATGACAACGTGCAGCTATGTCAAGCCAGGTGTATATAGTTGGGATAAGTGCACATTCACAGCATTCTTAAACAGACCACGGGATCGATCACAGAATCAATGATGCAAAAATGGATAAAACCCGGCCAACTGAGCAACAGCTTCTAATGGAAAAATATGAAGAGGTGAAACATATGTAAAAAGGGAAATACAGCTGCCATAATAAAACAGAGAAAAGGCCTGGCAGACAATAGCGGACCGATTGAATGCGCAAGTAGTCCAAATAACCAGTGCTCCACTGAAGCCATCATAATTACAATTCAAGGAGTTATTTGTCATTTCCACAAATTAACAGTTGTACACTTTGCCTTAAATGTGACCAGTGGACATGCATGTTACTCATGCAAACACATGTATGATTAATTGCAAACACTTTTTCACTATGCCCATCCATCCATTCAAAAGAACAAGCATTTCTGGCCAAAAAAGGACCTGGCAGCAAGTCAAGATTGAGTACAAGAACATTTTGCAGGCTGGTAAGTGACTTGATGGGTGAATTTTTTTTTTTTTTTACAAATTAGGTGAATAGTGTCTGCTTTTTTTTTATGTGGACTGTCTGACTTTGCCTTCCCTTGCAGTGTCTGGTAACACACTTACACTTCTGGAGCCACCAGACTATGATCCACCGGTGAGTACTCTTTATTAAAATCATAGGCTTGGCACATCCTGTCAAAACTATCAATACAAGTTCTATTGAATATGGCAGAGGGAAGCAGTGGAGTGCACTTCTGCCGATGATGAGACGGTGTTGCTGGACTCCAGAAGGCTTGAGGTGTCATGTCAATTTTGTGTAAATTTGTCCATAATGGATAAGTAGTCAGCAATGTGATTTCTAATAGAACATATATTTTTAACATGATCCAGACACTGTGCAGCCTAGTAACATAGTGAGTATTGCCTACACTGGGTCAGCTGGACAATCAGAGCAAACTGCGCTTGTCGGAAGGAGGGACTTTGTAGAAAACGAAGCGTTTGAGAGAGGCGGGGCATAGAGTACCTACAATAATGTACAGCATTTGAAAAATAATGTGTTTTTTAAACATTAAAGCATGTCAACATATTCTGTTACACCAAATACACAAAATAATGATCTTTAAAAAAGTAAATCATATGACCCCTTTAAGAGACATAAAGCTTGCAGAGGGCAAGATCCAAGTGAACAAGAGAAAGCTGCATGACATGGACCTTGAGATGGAAATTAAACGCAAGTCACTGAGGAAACTGGACTTGGAAATCCAGAAACTAGAGAGAGAAGTGATTTCAGTTCACACTGCAACCATGACTGCACAATGTATTAATCATCGTTATTTTTTCTCTCAAAAGCTCCAAGCTGACAAGTGATGACAGCAAAATACAAAAACATTGTGGTCTCGTACCTTTTTCATTAATGTCCAGTAGACTATATAGTTATTGAGCCAGTGAATTGGAACTAGAATTTGGGAAGATAACTACACAGTGTGTGCTACTAATGCCAAACAAAATGCATGCACACATGAAAGAGTGACATACATTATGCTTTATTAAAGGATAGGCAAAACAAAATTAACTGAAATAATTTATATTGTTCTCTGACCAGTCTACCATTTATGTTATCTGGGAAGATGGCAGCATTGTCCCAGTCAATATCCAAAGCAACTCTGGGAGCCCTTTCTTTTCTTAGGCTGGCAATATTGTGCCGCACTGTGCAGGCAACAGTCACGTCACAGGCCCTGTCTGGGGAGACCCTCAGGTGGTGCAGGCACTGAAATCGTGATTTCAGGAGGCCGAAGGTCATTTCGATTTGAGCCCTCATTCTGACATGGGCACGGTTGTGGCATGGGTCAACAGGAACGTCTCACAGGCATAACCTTTGTCTCCTAGCAGCACACCAGAGAACTCACCTGAGAATACAAAATATAATTCTTACAACTAGCAGAGTAAAACTTCTGACACACACATGATGTCCAAGGTGCTTAAAAAAATTGGGGTGGCTTACCTAGTGAGAGTCTCTGGTAAATTCTATTGGCCCGAAAGGCTCTTGAGTCATGGACCGAGCCAGGCCACATTACCTCTAAATTTGTGATAAGGCAGTTAGCATCACAGATCATCTGTAACAATAACATGTAACCTATTAAGGTCATTTAATGCACAGAAATAATTTATGTAGCTCACAGTAACCATAAATCATTCTTACCTGAACGCTGATACTGTGGAAAGATTTCCTGTTAACAATCTCTCTCATGTGCCCCTGCGGGGTGTTTGATACAGATATGGGTGCAATCCACTGCACCAATGACATCAGGGAAAGCTATAAAAAAATGAGTTTCCTACTGTGACTGTGCTATGCGGAAGTAACCGTACATCCGTCTAGTTGCAAATTGTAATCCACGAGATTCGTTGTACTGTCTTTTGGTCCAATAAGTAATATCTCTGTCTTATCCGAATTTAATAGGAGAAAATTATTGGTCATCCAATCTTTTACATTTTTAACACACTCTGTTAAAAATGTAAAAGATTGGATGACCAATAATTTTTTAATTCAAGACTAACATTTCTTATCGTGCAGCAAATAGTGCCTTTGAGGTTTTCAGCATCTCCAACAGAATAAAGGAACATACCACTTGCTAAGAATCGCAGCGCTACACAGACCACCTGTGGGACAGTGAGAGCGTGGCTCCACGCTGTTCTGTGTTGTATCTTTGGACCCAGCAGCCTATAAACACAGATATTGGATGCCATCACCTGAGAATATGTACCTCTCAGTCATATATTCGTCTGAAAAAGCCAACGGGTCTGACCTGTCCCGGAAGACTCTTTCATGCCTGAATCTTTTCATGTCTGAGTATTAACACTTCCTCGTCTAGTACATCATCCAACAAAGGGCACGCCTTCGTTAAGAGGAAACACCTTAATCAGACTTAAGCCTATATATACTACATATTGACCTCGTCATGGACTTAAATGAAACCACCTTTGCAACTTCATCAGCCATTTCTTATAATCTGAACAACTGCAATAATATACAGTGGGTACGGAAAGTATTCAGACCCCCTTAAATTTTTTAGGACCATGTGTTATTTCAGTTTTTCTTTTTTAATAAATCTGCAAAAATGTCAACAATTCTGTGTTTTTCTGTCAATATGGGGTGCTGTGTGTACATTAATGAGGAAAAAAAATTAACTTAAATGATTTTAGCAAATGGCTGCAATATAACAAAGAGTGAAAAATGTAAGGGGGTCTGAATACTTTCCGTACCCACTGTATGTATTCATCAAACTCTGACAGCAATATGAACAGTCTTCATAATAACACTAAAATAGGCATACTTAGATGAATGACAGTATATCTATTTTAATGCAGGATAATTAAAATGATGCAACATTTACAGAAGACCACGGAGTGACTGTAAAACACATTAATTTCTAGTAGGATTGACAGCGGAACTAACAGATAAATCACTAGGATTAATCTTAGCATGGTTGTTAGTCTGCTTTGGAGCAGGCTAGCTGCAAAGAATAAATCTCCATAGTAACTTAATTTAGCCTGCTTTTATGCAACTGAGTCAGGGCTAAATTCAACGAGGATAACTGGAAAATCCCAGCTTAATCCCTTATCCTGCTTTTGTGCAATACCCCTCTGGCTCAGATCTTTTGTCCAGCACCGACAAACTGTGTCCAACATACCATGTTTTGAAAAGGTAAACTAAACACAATTCAATCTGTGATATGTTTGTGCTGCAAGTTCATTTCTATTTTGCAAATTGTAGTAGTTATGTTTCGAACAGACTATTTTTCTAATATAACAAGTTAATTGATTGACCTCAGTTATTTTCCTTATAAAAACCTTGACGATTGCTTATATATTATTAGATTGATGTATCGGCTAAGTTTGCACTGCTTGTGTAAAGCAGTGTTCATTTTGTCTGATTTACTTTAACTAAAACTTTGTTTTTCTATGTATTGTAGGTTGAAAGGGATGACTCTCGAAAAAGTGGTGGCTGATGAATCGTCTCCATCCACAGCCCCACCATCATCATCTGGTCCCACCATTGACAGTGAGGAAGATGTGCAGTGCTCAACCATTTCCCTGGATGACTTTGGCACTTCAGTACTGCAGAGGTCAAGCACTCCATGCAAAGCTGCTACAATTTCAATGATGCAGTCATCTCCATCTTCACCCCTTATGTGCCATGCAGCAAAAGGAGAAGGGACCGTGCAGATGATGGCATTGGACAGCTACTTACTTTCCTTGAGAAAGACAAAACAGTTCTGTCATGACAACTCTCAGAGTGATTGACATGGTAATGTACATGACAATGTTAATGTATTTGGTCTTGGCGGAATAGATCTGCTACACTGCTGCGGCAGAGCAAGTACCGAGACTTGCTACTGCCAATACATCCACAACATGCTGCTGTGAGCATGTAAGAAATATTGCTTCTGCAAATATAATAGGACTGCACGATAAATCGCATGTGATATTTAATGTGCATCTTGTCAGTAAAGCTGACAAGCTGCGCAAAACATGTGCAAAATATGATCGTGGTTTTGTGCAGCTTGTCAGTGAGCAATGGCTCTGTGTAGTAAATGCTGCTCCATGTGAAAGCACGCACGTGATGGAGATTTACCGCGGATTACAGAACCAGCTTTACTGACAAGATGCGCATTAAATAATCACATGCGATAAATCGTGCAGCCCTAAAATATAACATACATGAAATAACCCCATATAGCATACATGAATCACCTCGTAGCAGATCTATACAGGTGGAGCTGGGGAAGGTTGAGGGTTTCTGAAGCAAGCTGCAACTGCTACAGCTATCACTAGTCCTATATTTGAATGTTGTGTTGAGCAGCGAGCTCATTGGCTACCGATACAGGAGAGAACCAATCAGCTGTGCCATGTGATAATGATGTCATTAGGTCGGATTGAGTTAGTTCTGGCATGAAACTCTAGATGGCGGAGTCCGATAGGTCTCTGTATTTCAGTCATGACCACTCTCTGAGATTTCGGCATGGTAATGTACATGACAATGTTAATGTATTTGGTCTTGGCGGAATAGATCTGCTACGCTGCTGCTGCTGTGGCAGAGCAAGTACCGAGACTTGCTACTGCCAATACATTCACAACATGCTGCTGTGAGCAAGAAATATTGCTGCTGCAAATATAACATACATGAAATAACCCCCCACAAAGCAGGAGACATAGGAGGAGCAATACAAGCCAAAACAAGAACAAAACACCCCCCAACAAGCAGATCTATCGCCAAGACATATGTACTGCTGTTGCTCCGAAGAGTCATGTGAACCGCATGTATTACGATCTATGTGTGCCTGGTCTACCATGCCGACTGGCTTAATGCTAGTGGCCTATGACTATGTGAGCATTGGCTACCACGCCAACTGGCTTAACACTAGTGGCCTATAACTATGTGAGCCTTGGCTACCACGCCGACCGGTTTAACAATAGTTGTCAAAGATACAGTGCACAAAAACTTGGTTGGACTGAACTGAAATAAAAGCAGAACATAATGTTTTTTCTCTGTTTTCTGAATTACACAGCACAGCGAGAACACACGTTGCATGATTACATTTCTCCGAACTACACTACCCATAATGCATTTCACTCTGAACTAACTGTTACAGCCGTAGATAGTGAACTTCGGCATCTCCCGCAACACTGTCATTAATATGACTGCGATAAGCACGTGCTTCTGATGCTGCGTGCAGCTGAAATCAACCACACACATCTCAATCAAAATATCAACCTTAGAAATAACGAACGTGAACACTGGGATAATCGTCGATGTATATGGCGAACCCCCGTTGAAATGCATACACAAGAATGCTTATTTAATTTAACCTGTTTCATGTCCGGTACTATCGGCGTGTCCTCAGAGCGATTGCATATGCTCTAAACTGCGTTTTGCTCCAGCTTTATAAACACAGATGCTTAATGCTGCTGCTAATATGCTTAATATTCACTCCTGCGTACAATGCAAACTGCTAACATGACATTTAGTTTAAACTTGATTATGGTTGCTCATTTTTTAAATTAAATTAGGCAGACCACGCAATACACACAGCGATATGGATTAGAAGAGCATTCACTTATCTTAAGATGTTGATTTTGCTGTTCTGAAGCAAGCTGCAACTGCTACGGCTATCACTAGTAATATATTTGAATGTTGAGCAGCGTGCTCACTGGCTACCGATTCAGGAGAGAACCAATCAGCTGTGCCATGTGATAATGATGTCATTAGGTCAGATTGAGTTAGACCTATTGGACTGCACCATCTAGAGTTTCATGCCAGAACTCTGTATTTTGATAGGCATGCACAGATTGTTGCAGACTACCGCCACGGCACTGTGCCATCTTCAAAAAACGCATACAAGACATTGTTTGATATTGAGATGCAGCTACTGGATGAGCAAGGCAATGGCACAACACATTAGAGGCTGTTTATTTTTTGTTTGCTCTCTTGCGTAAAAAAATGTTGGTGTTTCAAATAAATGTTGTTACACCATACTGCTGCTGCTGTTGTCCTTTCAATAAGCAATTTTAAAAGTTGTGCAATAAATTAAATGCCAAAAGAATGTACAATAATAAACCTTTTATTTTTATCAAAATGAATCATGACACCACATAAAATATAAAAAGGTGTAGTAATTTACCCAGTTTATAATAATATAAAAAGAATAAAATAAAGTTACAAACTGTTTTGTGTTATTGAGATGACTTCAGTCATTTCTTTTTTTCACACCATGCTAAACTTTTCAAATTATGAGCCATTCACACTTCCCATAGAGGACTGATTATGGAAATGGATTTTAAAGTGATTTTAAAGTGATGGTTGTATGTGATGGTAACGAACACCTAGCTCAAACCATCTCAGAACAGACACATTGTGTGCATAGACTTTTTACTGATTTTTTTTATAGCTCGTGTTACACTTTTAAGAAGGATGCGATGTCCGTTCTTGGGGCAACACATTTATTTCTGTTAAAACAACATGAAAAACACCAGTTAAACACGGAGCGCTTTTCGTTGCGTGTACACTGACACTCATCACATACTGAATGCTACTTCTGTTCTGTTAGTCAGCTACCTTAACAGAGTATTGTAACAATAACATGTCTGATAGTGCACGTCTACGCAGATACATGGCAGTGAACACATTACTCTGTATACCACACAATTATTCAGCAATACCTGCTCTAAATCCACAAACATTGTAACAATGCTCACTCTCACAAGGTATACAGGAAAGGTAATATGAATAACATCACTAAAGTATCACAAACTCCTTTACAATGAGCACAATTAATGTATAAACTCAAACATAACTATGAAAATAACTATTTAATATATATCCACATTACTCCAGTGTTGATAACGGTATGAAGCCGTATTAACACCCTTTTTAATCACCGTTTTAATTGTTTTTATTCACAGCTTTTAATCTTCTATGAAATATGCGAATGAACTGTCTTTATTTCATGAACTAGATTTTAACCAAACACCAGTTACTGTGTTTTTCATAACAATCTGACAAAATGATTAATAAAAGCATTCTACCACTGAATCTTACTTGAATTCTTATTAACAGTACATACTGAATGTGCTTTTAAATGTAATGGCTGACAGTGTGACGCTAAATGAAGCTTTATAATGTTAATGTGTTATCACAGACACATGTGTTTCTTTTGACTCGGGCTGTATGCCACTCCACACAACTAATCAATGTTCGTTCACATCTATTTAATTCAACATCATTCCTCGTTTTGCATTCTTATCTCAACTATGTATTTTTTTAGACATTTACTTCTCACTTTGCTCGTGCTGAAAGTTACTGGTCTTTCTTGGAGTGGATAACACTCTCGTCCGCCATTTTATGTACGACACTCTTAATCACGGTTAAAGTTAACATTTCTTAATATCTTCGGTGCGAACTACGACTCTATAAGAACAGAGTACTATTGAGCATTACTACAGTAATGATTATTGTCAGCTTACCTGTTAAAACAACATGAAAAACACCAGTTAAACACGGAGCGCTTTTCGTTGCGTGTACACTGATACTCATCACATACTGAATGCTACTTCTGTTCTGTTAGTCAGCTACTGATGCGTAGTGTAAAGCTTGGGTCCCCCCTGCTGGCGAACCTGAGTTTCACAAGAACAATTTTACGCAGAACACCGTGCAATCCCGTAATGCAAGTTAATGTCAAAATAATTTTCATTGTTCTCAGACAACGTCATTACAGACTTCAAAATTTGAAGGGGCATTTTTTTTATGTCTTTTCTTTTTTTAATACTCAGCGCTACACTCGCGTAAAAAACAAACATTCATGCCATACTGGCATCTAATAGGCCAACGCTGTAATAGTGTTTTAATATTCTGAAAGGCAGATCATTATGGAACGTTAAATGTTAATGTAAATAATAGGCTAGTACTAATGCTTGTACTAATCATATGTGAATTTTATGGAATGAAACCAGGCACATACTAATTGGTAACACACAATTTCAGTGTCAATTTTAATGTCACATTAGCTTTACATTTGTTAGATACATATTTCCACATGTAGTGATTGAACAGGCAAGTAAGCTGCTCTGTTGGGCAAGGGCCCATCACGCAGTCCACATGAAACAACACAATTTTGCCAGGGAACACAACCCTCTGCTGTATGGAAAAGTCCCTCAGGGCATTCCTGGTTGCAGTAGCAGCAGCTTGTGTTCTCACAGAATGGGTAGGCCTGTCGAAAGCGACCAAGTTGCCCCATTAATCTCCAGGTTGGCGTAGTGGCATCACCCAGGTTTGGTGTGATGTACTTGGCTTTTTCTGCAGATGCTACATCTGTTGATATCAGGTAATTGTGCAGAGCCATGCAAGCTTGAACATTACACACAGCCTTTTCAACAAAACTCTGGATGGGGCGACTTAGAATCCGGAACCGGGATGCCATAATGCCAAAGGCATTCTCTATTATGCGACGTGCTCGGTAGTGTCTGTAGTTGTACACCCTCTGTGCAGATGTGAGATTCTTCCCTGTTATTAATAGAACACATAATAGGCTCAGTTACACCAGAATGTACATTTACTGACACAACAGTATTATTATTATCTAATAATGAGCGATGCTGATAACAATATTAAGTAATAAAAATGTAAGACTGAAAACACTTTGGTTACAATATCTGGATATGGTCGCATCAGGTTCACATTCAGGGGGAAAGCTGCATCTCCAACTATGACATGAGGGCAGGGCAGGCAAAATAGGTATTAGTCTACCTACACCCTCTGACTAGCATCAGACTGGCGAGTTTGTGACCGTAAGATCCACGTAAGGCCAGCGTGAGACTTGAAAGAGACATTAGGTCCCCAGTGAACGGATAATTGAAAGTATAGTGAGTCAGGAATAATCAAATATCTAAATTAATATTTGTGATCATTAAAGTTAGGCAATATTTCAAAGCAATATTTCTAATTAAAAACTGATCACGTGAAATTGGAGTCAGATTGAACATGGAGCTAGACAAAATTGAAACTAAGTCCTGATAAATTCAGAAGCGCAAGTAAAAGACCGGATACGCATTAAACCTTCAACCAGGCCACTGGATTCCGCTTTTTGGGCTGGCGGGTGGATCCTTACACAGTTTCTGTCCCAGGTAGGGGCTTTGGTCTGGGCAAATCCAGCTGACCTTACAACAAGGCCCTTCCAAAAGAACTCTCTTGAAAGACACCTCCATCACTTTCACGGCCATTAGCACCAATGTCCACCTGTTACGGCCCAGAACCAAATTTGGCTCATTTAAATCACAATAGGCCGAACCTGGACCGAACATATAATAAATCACAGACGCTTGATATCATTTTTTTTAGTGCGTCCTCGCCAAGTTTTAATCAAACACAAAAAAAGAAAAAAAGATATCAGAACAGCACAGATCACAAGTTGCACAAATAGAAAAATATTTAACAAACACAAACATATATATAGATATAACAGCAAACAGGCAGGGCAGTTTAGGATACAAAAACCCTGACTAAACCTGGCCACCTGGAGAGATCTTACCTAGCTCCCGTGAAAAACAAACAAACAGGTGAGTCTTGCGGGCCACTGCTTCCCTCGCTGAACTTACTAAGTAACAAAACGTGACTAACAAAGAAAAACAAATCCACTGCCTGCTACTGAAAATAGACAAAGTAAAAAATAAGAAAAAGAAAGAGTAGAGAAGCGATGAGCAATCTCGCCGTGAAGCGAGAGACCCAGCGAACAAAAGCAGAGAGAGATCCGCCATCGACGCCATCGAGGTTTAAATAGTAGAAATCCCTGATGACGTCACTTCCAAAACATCACACCCGGAACAACTGCTCTATGAGCAGACCCACGTAACACCCTCACCCTTAAGTGAATAAATTGTAGAGGGAAGAAAAACAAACATCTTACCTCAACTGTTAACTACAATATATTCTATTCAGATTCGGGATAAAGTGTCAGCAATGACATTATCCTTACCACGGATGTGCCGTATGTCTAATTCAAAAGTCTGTAAAAACAGACTCCATCGCATCAGACGTTGATTGTTATTTTTCATCCAATTAATGAAAAGTAAGGGATTGTGATCCGTGTAGACGATCAACGGGTACGAAACTGAACCAATATAAACATCAAAATGTTGAAGAGCAAGGACAAGGGCAAGCGCCTCCTTTTCGATGGTGGAATAACCTTGTTGATCTTTGTTAAATTTACGCAAAAAATAACAAACAGGATGCTCAACACTAGTGTTGCTTTCGTCAACGAAAATTATGACAAAATATTGTCGTCAACGAACCTTTATCACGTGACGAAAACGAGAGGAGATGCAACGTAAATGCTGGTCATGTGACGATGACTATAATTAAATGTATAATGCAATATTGTTGACGAATAAAAACAAGACTAAATGTGGTTTACAAAATAAAAACTATGCTAAAATGTCTCTTCATTTTCGTTGACCAAAACGAGACGAAACGAAATGTTATAACGTTATTTCATCTCATTTAGTCGCGTTATTATTATTATTTTGCAGTATTTCTGTTTCCTGTGTCTCACTTCACGGGCTGCATCAGGTCGCACTGCGCAGACGCAGGCGACGTCACTTCTAATAATAACTTTTTAGGATTAAACATTATTTGGATAATTGGTAAAAAAAAAAAAAAAGAAATCTCTTAATAGCCCTATACTGTGTGTTAGACCTACCCGAAAAACTTATTTCATTTGTAGGCCTATCGTGCTATCATTAGTAATTTCTTTATTTGTTCTTATTTTATTATTAACTGCTTAGCCTCCTTGTCATTTTTTATTCAATTCAAAGTTTTAAATCAAGCTATCTCGTGCTACTGCAACAAAATTACCTAGCTGTAAAATCAAAAATACACAGAGTGAGCAAAACTTTGTTTAATTACCATTATAACTAGCTATCTCACAATGTCTACATATGAATAAAAGCCTACATTAAAATTTGTCAAATAATTCTGACTAAAATAAGACTAAAATGCTCAGAATTTTAGTTGACTAAAACTTGACTAGACTAAAAAGAGTATGAACGTGACTAAAACTAATAAAAACTAAAATGACAGCTTCACACAAAGACTAGACTAAAACTAAAATGAAAATAGGCTGCCAAAAACAACACTACTCAACACCAGCCAAATCTAATTGTAGAAGGACAGCTCCTGCACCAGTGTCACTTGCATCAACAGCAAGAAGAAACAAAGTGGAAAAATCCGGGGCAGATAAAACAGGGGAATGAACCAGAAGTGCTTTAATTTTCTCAAAACTCACCTGACAGTCTTCAGACCATTTAAATGGTACTTTTGGACTGAGAAGCAGTTAAGGGTGAAGCAACAACAGAAACATTTCTGCAGAAATTTTAATAATATCCCACCATACCCGAAAATCGGCGAAGTTCCCAACACGTAGTGGGCACGGGGAAACGAGTGATTGCCTCCACCTTGGACTCAACAGGACGAACTTGTCCACCACCAACAGCTTTCCCTAGATAAGTCACTGTTGCTCGACCGAATTCGCATTTTGCCAAATTAAAAGTGAGATTGGCACTAGATAAACAATCAAACAACGTCTCAAGTTGCAATACATGTTCTGGCCAAGACGCACTGTAAAGAACCAGGTCATCCAAATACGCCTCAACATTTTTCATGCCCTCAATGACATGATTTACCAGTCTCTGAAAAGTTGCCGGTGTGTGTCGAAGACCAAAAACCATCACCGTATAATTCAGAAAATGATCAGGTGTAAAAAATGCGTAAATCTCTTTCACATGAGCCATCAAAGGCACCTGCCAGTAACCTTTGAGCAGATCGATCTTGGTAACGAAAGCGGCGTTCCCAACATGATCCACGCAGTCTTCCATACGAGGCAACGGATAACTATCAGGTTTTGTAATAGCATTAACGCGTCTAAAATCAGTACAGAAACGAAACGTGTTGTCTGACTTTTTAACCAGCAAACAGGGTGAACTCCAAGGACTAAAACTCGGCTCAGCAATGTTATTTTCGAGCATGAAGTTTACCTCTGTTGCAGCTGAATTAGTTTCCCTGGACTTACCCTGTAAGCATGCTGTTTTATTGGCAAAGAATCACCAACATTAATATCATGCTCGACCAGTGAAGTACGCGAAGGAACATCCGAAAACAGGTTATGATGAGTTTTAATGGCATTACTCACATCAGATTGTTCAGCAACAGACAAATGGGAAAGGTACGAGTCAAGGTTTTGGATTATTTCCGAGTTTTTCAATCTTCCCGCCACTAATTCAGCAGCAGGAAACTCAACATCCTCTTCCCCCTCAAATGTGCACGAAGGAACAACAGCGCTATCAATAACAGTAGGATGCAATGGAAGGATCAATGATTCGGCACTGGACAGCGCTCGATGATCAGGTAATTCAGTACTGGACAGCACCTCCACGGTCAACGGAGCATCTGTAGGTGACACAATTAAAAAAGCCGACTTCTGTACAGACACATCTGACGGTCTTTCGAAGTACGGCTTAAGCATGTTAATATGACATAGTAAAGTTTTTTTCTTTCTGTCACATGTAGTGATCACATAGTCAAGTTCACTCACCTTTTCTTTCACAGGATAAGCGCCATAATAGCGAGCCTGCAGTGCAGAACCCGGCACTGGCATGAGCACTAGCACCATATCACCTGCAGCAAAGCTATGAAGTTTAGCACGCTGATCAAAACGTGTTTTCATTCGTTGCTGAGACACTTCCAAATTCTCTTTGGCCAACTCACATGCACGATGCAACTTAGAACGGAACTCTGAAACATAGTCAAGAATGTTATTCGGACTCGGGTCACTAGACCAATGATCTTTGATTAGTTTCAACGGTCCGCGAACCATGTGCCCGAAGACCAGCTCAGCCGGACTAAAACCCAGTGACTCCTGCACTACCTCCCTTGCTGCAAATAAAACCATAGGCACACCATCATCCCAGTCTTTTTGAAAATCCAGACAAAACGCACGCAGCATTGATTTTAAAGTCTGGTGAAACCTTTCCAGTGTTCCCTGGCTTTCTGGGTGGTAACAACTGGAAGTGCAATGTTGGATATGCAGCTGATTAAAAGCCTGTTTAAACACACATAAAATGACATAAAATTAGTTCCTTGGTCCGATTGTACAGTGCGTGGAAGGCACTGTACAATCAGAATAAAGGAGGAACTACTATCTGTTTGACGACTTGCCATTCATCATCAGCAGTTGCAGTTGTTGGTTTCCATTTCCTCATCAACATGCCACATTCAACAAAGTATCCTTGAGATACTTGTTAGAGTTCCTCAACAGGAACAACAAATTCAAAGAGGGATGACATTGTTACATCCTTCCTCTGTTCATCAATAAGCTGCTCGCGTGACAGAGACAACTTGTCAAATTCCACAAAATGTTCATTCCCTTTCTTAACAGCAATGTCTGAACCATTATTAAGAGTTTGAACACTTACCCTTAAAAGAATCTGAAGTAGAGAGAAACGTATCTTTCAAATCAAAGTCCCACTCTCCTTCTAACTTAAGACTCTCATCTTTCAGTCTCTGTGCCATAGCGCGAGTAACAGCACACAAAGGAAATACCTCTGGGTATTTCTGATTCAGTTAATCAGAAGTAGAACAGAGAAAGGGAACATCAGTTACCTCAGGGCTGGCAAAAACGTTCCCTCCCGCTAAGTCACTCCCTAAAATAAATGTGACATCTCGAACGGGAAGACATGGTCACACACCAACAACAACGCGACCAGCCACAAGGAGGAATCAATTTCAATTTTGTGCAAAGGCACGTTCACAAAGCCTATCTCGAACCCCTGTACTAAAGCGCTCGAGCCAATAGAGCTCTTATTAGATAAAGTTAATACTCCTTCCAGAATAAAACGCTGAGCAGCGCCAGTGTCACAGAGGATTTTAACTGGTTTTTGACAGTTAGAGCTACCTACCAAAGACACAAATCCATCCATAATGAACGGCACATACCCCTGTTCCTCACACATGTCAGCTTGCGAAGCTAACACCTCCAGTCCTTTCAACTGCGGAGAGGACATCAATAAACCTACTGGTTTTGGAACACTATTTTTCTTTTTCAACACATTACACTCTGCAATAATGTGTCCACGTTTCTTACAATAGAAACAAACGGTGAAGACACGGACTTGGAACTCTCCACTGCTTTATCTGCTGACAAAGCAACCTCAAAATTACGCCTTGGAGACCGGCGACTACTGCTATTGGGCGATGATTTTTGGGTAAAACTAAACACATTCTTATGCGTAAGAACATATTCATCAGCCAAGGCAGCAGCAGCAGAACATTTAGGAACTTTCTGTTCGTTAATATAGGTTGCAACACAGTTGCAAGAGAGTTTTTAAATTCTTCTAAAAGAATCAATTCGCGAAGTTCTTCAAACGTTTTCACTTTCAAAGCAGCACACCAGCGATCAAACATTGATTCTATTTCACGAACAAATTCAACATAGGTCTCAACATGTTTTCCGATAGTTGCGAAATTTTTGTCGGTAAGCCTCAGGAACCAACTCATACACCCTGAGAACAGCACTCTTTACCCGCTCATAATCCAGGGACTCCTCAACAGATAAAGACGAGTAAGCCTCCTGAGCCCTACTCACAAATACGCACTGCAGCAACATGGGCCAGAATGTTTTCGGCCATTTCAAATTAGCCGCAACACGTTCAAACAGAGCAAAAAATTTATCCACCTCCTGCTCTCTAAAAGGCAGAACAATTTTAATATTGCGACTCACGTCAAACTCCGAAGCATCTGTTGCGCCCTTTTCTCGAGCTTTCAGCTCCAGTTCCCTAAGGCGACAAGCTTGTTCCATCTCGAGCATTTTCAATTCGAGTTCGTGTTTTTCACGCTCTCTTCTTCTCTCTCTTTCACGCTCCCATTCCTCTCTCTCCCTCAACAAGGCTCTCTCGTGCTCTTCAGCCTTTAACTCTAAACTTCTGACTTGCAGCGTAAAGCTCATTTGAACTACCCTCAATAGATTCCGGATATTCTTCTAGTTTTTCATCCTCACTAAAAACACCCTGCTTATATAATGAATCAACTAGCAATATCTGAAGTTTGCGTTTAGACATTGTAATTCTAAAACTGACGTTATAATGAGCTGCGATTTTCATAAGGTCAGCTCTATTTATTTGAAATAATTCAGCTTGCCTAGGATTCGCAATAAATTCCATTAGGTTAAACATGTTTAGTAAGGCAGGTAAAAACAAAGCACAATACAAGCCAATTAAATTCAATACAAGCCAGTTAAATTCAAAACATCTGTGACTTAACAAAGTTACAAAGTAACAAAAAAATGCACTTCCTCATCTGTGCTCTGCATTTGCTGAATAAAAAGGGCAAACTCTCCATCATTATTTCTGTTTTTGTTAAGTGGACGCACATACCACCTACGTCGCTTGTTCTTGTTTTTTTTCTTTGCCATTGAATAGATCAATTCTACTGCCAAATATTTACTAAAATGTTCTTCTCTCACAGCCACCATGGTTGTTTAGGGGATAAGCGCGAGGGGCACAACACATTTTCATACTACCTACACCCCGCCTCCAGCAGTGCGGGGGTGTTCAGAATGTTCGAAAACAGTATACCATCGCTCAGCCTTTTCGAACTTATTTTTTCCCCTAAACGAAGAACGAACAAGAACTTCATTTGAAGTATATCGGGGCCTTAAAGCTCGCAGATAGATTCACACCTTGATTGTCACACATCCTACGTTACAGAACACTCAACCACTCAAGGATCCAGCTGTGGATTGACCAGATATGGACATCACAAGACTGTTGTTAGCCCTCAAGCAGAACACGTGATCACTCGAGGACTACATCCAAGAGTATCTAGATCTCGCATATTTTTCTGATCTGCCAGACTGTGTCCTAATAGACTTTTTTGTGAGGGCATATATCAACCTTTAAAGACTAAGCTCATCCGTGAGGGACTTTGGGCTTCCCTTAGTCAGTTTATCGATTATGCCCTGGTATCTGTTGGCTCATCCTTTACTGTGGGTGTCGCGGAGGAAGAACCCAACATCGTGTCCATGTCGATTATGACGGCCGCACCGGAGCACACTCACATAATGGCGGCGACAACAAAGCCCTGTCATGTCACAGGTACCAGTCCTGAGTTCCATTATGTTACTGCTGTCATTCCAGAGCCTTGTCACGTCTCAGCTGATCTTTCAGAGCCTCGTCACGTCTCAGCTGACCTGCCAGACTCAAGTCAAGTCACAGCCGACCTGCCTGAGTCACGTCATGTCACAGCAGATCCTCCAGAACCTCGTCATGTTTCCACTGATCTGCTAGAGCCACGTCCTGTCGCAGCTGCAACCTTTCACAGTCCTGTCCATCCCTAAACATCAGAGGTTGGCATCCAGTGTGGAGGATCCACCGCTGGTGTCAGTACAAGTAGCTGGTGTTACTAAACCAGTGCACTCAAACCCTCCTGTTCCCGAACTGATTCCCCTGTCTGTAGAGTTCCCTATATTGGGAATCGCTTTATGGTGTGTCTGAGTGTTTATGGTGTCTTACACTACCGTTAAACTCCCTAAGGTGACTGCGCTGCAGAACCTCCTGAGGAGGCGGTGCCCACTGCAGTTTCTCTAGAGGTGGCGGCGTATGCTGCAAAACCTCCCGAGGCGGCAGCACTTGCTTCGGTTCTGTATGAAAGCCCAACGATGCCACCCAGAGGTATCTTTATGTCTATAACCTTTTAAGGCTTGGAACAGGCTGAACAAGTCAGGACATGCCCGGACAAGTATCAGGAGGCAGTCTATATGTATGGGTGGATAGATTGATTTGTTCATTGTGCAAGAAAATGGACTACAGCATGTTTGTTTCTTCTGTGAGTGATTGATAAAAAAAACACACACGCCCACATGCATCCCTTATGGGCAAATGCCTGTAACAATTCAAACATGCAAGGATAATTCAAATAAAATCCTTCAATTGGGACCTGCTCTCTTTCTCACGTTTCTCTAACCGGAAACTCCCCTCACCATTTCTACTTGTACCTAACCGAACCCTTGAGCGTCCCATACGCTCGCACAGGTTCCTTGCATGGTAGTGGCGCCTGGTCATGAACTCTGTGCTTGTCCTGTCAAGGAAACTGTTAATGAACTCTCTGTATTGTCAGCCCTACCATCAGTGAGCTCTCATCCTGTCCTGAACCGTCCATGGAGGTGTTATGAACTTTTGTCCTGTCCTAATCCGGCCGAGGAGGCCCCCTATGAACTTTCATCTTGGCACGAACCAACCATGGAGCCCTATTACGAGCTCATGTCTGCTCATATCACAGCCTATGAACTATGAACTGGTATCCTGTCCAGAACTTGCCACAGAGGCCGTTAATGAACTTTTGTCCTGCACAGAATCAGACAAGGAGGCTATCTGTTAACTCTCGTACTGTTCTGGCCCAGTCAAGGAGGCTGTCTTTGAACTCTCAGCCTTGTCGGTAAACTACCCGTCTGTCCAGTTCCCACCTATGATCCTGAGTATAGATTGTCAGTCTGTCCTGCTCTTCTGTTTCGCTCTGGTGGTCTTCAGTTCCGCCTTGGCTCCCTGCTCTGCCGGTTCCGCCCTTGCTCCCTGCTACGAATGCCTTGCCTCAGTACCCAGATCCTCCACTTCTTGAACTCTCTTGTGTTAGGAGCGTCTGGAAGCCGCACCTTGGGGCGGCTTCCAGACCACCACCGGAGGTCACCATCATCACATTTACACAAACTGTCACATCTCTCTCCAGACTACATTTCCCAGAATCCATTTCACTACTCTGGTCACGGACTCACCTGCAGCCAATTTCACACACACTATAAATACCACACTCTCACCATCACTCGGGGTCAAGAATTGTTTAGCCTGTAACGTTTCTTGCCTTGCCTTGTCTTTTGTGTTTTTTTTGTCTTGGACTGTTACTCTGTTTTGTGATTGTTCTTTGCCTGCCCAGACCTTTAACCTGTATTTTGGATTACCCTTTGTCTTGCCCTTTTGGATACTGTTTGCTGCTAATTAACCATTGCCTGTACCTTGGATTACTCTTTTGTCTTGACCTGTCTAAGATTGTTTTTCCGGTATCAACCCTTGCCTGTTTTGACCACGTTTTTGAATAAAGCTCACAGATGGATCCTCACCTTGATTGTCATGCATACTATGTTACACTCCCATTCACTGCTGTAGAATTTTACCCAACTACGATAAGTTCTTCTGCTGAGAAACCCGGAAATGTGAAAAAGGTCCATTGCCTAGGGCCTCAATCTGGCTTTGAGGCGGGGCATCCATAACTGTAACGTCCCCTATATGCTAGTCCATCAGTCATGATAGGCAGCAAAATACTAGCCTCATTGTTCATTGGATATGGTTGAATTATCACTCACCTGCAACTTAACCAATTAATGTTACCGTTTCAAAGTTTTTTTAAAATATAAAAAGGACCCTCAGATGTGTGTATCTCCTAAATTCTGTTGATGATCACATTACTGCTCTAACATATCACTTAATTTCTGTTTCAACTAACTAGAAATTAACTTCTTTTCTACTTAGTAGTGATCGTCTTTCACTTCCACTTGATTTGTGTATATAGTGCATATTTAAGGTAGCAATGCAATACATAATATCATATTATTAATATTAATAAAATGACAATATCTTTAGTCAATATTGATTAAAATAAAAAAAGCACTGATGTTCATCTACTGAAGTGGTATTCAGGAACTGTAAATAATTACAGAACAAATTACTGCATAATAATAATAATAATAATATCATGGCTATAATAACATCCTTAACAAACAAAAAAGAGATTACCTTAGATAAAGTTTGATTTATATGTCCATACAGTACTGTTCAAAAGTTTGGCCACATTGCTATTTTAAATGTTTTTAAAAGAAGTCCCTCATGCTCATCAAGCCTGCATTTATTTGAACAAAAATACAGAAAACAACAACAACAGTAATATTCAGCAAGGATGTGTTAAACTGATAAAAAAGTGATAGTAAAGACTTATATTGTTATAAAATATTTCAATTTTTACATTTTTAAACAAATTTTTAATCATCAAAAAATCCTGAAAAAAAACAGGTTTTAAAATAAATATTAAGCAGCACAACTGTTTCTAACATTGATAATAAATCAGCATTATAGAATGATTTCTGAATGGCGGTTGAAAATTCAGCTTTGCATCACCAAAATAGATTATATTGTAAAGTAGAAAACCATTCTTTTAAATTTTAATACTTTTTCACAATAATTTAAATTTTAATAAATTTTCACTGTTTTTTTTCTTCTGTACTTTTGTTAAAGAAATCCAGACTTGATGAGCATAAGAGACTTCTTTCAAAAACGTTAAAAATAGTAATGTGTCCAAACTTTTGACTGGTACTGTATAAGTAAAAATATACAAAATTTAAAACGAAATGTTGTATAAATAAAAAGGTTAGGAATCATATTGTTTCAAGTACTTTTTTTGGGGGGTTGGGGGCCTCCAGCATGAATTTTGCCTACAGCCTTCAAATGTCTGGAACCGGCCCTGTTAAAAACACTAATTGTTAATTAATTAAAACACCAATACAATTCATAAGACAACTTAGCTTACAGTTGCCATTCTTACATTGTTTTTAAGGGATTTTAGTTTTTTGGCTAGAGGTAGTCTTCGGGGCATAGGTGAGTTTGTTGCATTTGACATTTTCCACAGGGCTTTTTCAGATCCACTGAACTGACAGTGAATGACATTTAATTACTGGTGTGCAGTCATGCAGTTCAGCTAATTACAATCCCTGAAGTTTAGTCATCATACCTAATTAACTTTTACTTTCATGAAAGCTTAATGGCACGGGGCATGCTACACTTTACAAATATTGACAAAGAGATTTGGAAATTAATTCCAAAAAGAACTTCCGGCTTCCTGTGTACCTTGTGTGGAATTCAGATCCATTTGCAAGATCAGATCTATTTGTAAGGTCTTGTACGAGAGCACCACACTTTGAAATCTCAGTGCACCAACTGTGCTCTCATCAGCTCTCATCAGCCCCCTCTGATTAGGCATATCATGATGATAATGAGCAAGAGAACACCACATGCTAGATTTCTACCTCTCACCATGGTAACAGAGGGCAGACTGCTGATTCCAAGCTGCTGGTCACCAGAGTGTCATCTATCTCTCTGCAGGTGAAGGTGTCACTCTGGTTTTACAAACAGCTATGGGGTACAAGGTCATTGTTGGAATTTGTTGACTTAGTGGTCCTCAGAGCTCATGATTTGTGAAAGTCAGTGAATGGAAAATATTAAACCAGGTTACATCTGATGATCGGTAGTTACGCCAGTGTATTATACTAGTGTAACATAAATATAATAAAACATTGTGACTGATGTTTTTGTTGTATTAAATATTTATATTGATAATTGGCATTTTGTCATATAGCTGCTGCTGATATTTTATAAAAATAAATGTAATACTTGATGACGTGCATTAAAACAATGTTTACTGTGAATTAAATAATTATATGAATTAATGAATTATACACAGTAAAGTCACAAAGAAGTGATGATACTGCAGCAGTAAATTGTTGCAAGAGTGGTGTATTGTATGTTACATAAAATAATGAAAATGGAGTAAATGGATTTTTATTTTATATTGTGAATAGGCTATATAAAATAACATTATTAATAAGATGGTCAATTAACAGATGATCAGAAAACAATGTTAATTCATTGTTAATAGGTCTAATATAATTTAATAATCTATAACCTACACACGTTTAAAGATTTTACAACATGAAGGGAAGTCTTATCTGGCCTAGCTACTGTGTGTTGAGCTTACAGGACATTGTTTCATGCGGCACCTGGTGGATTTTGTATGAAACACAACTAATGTATTTAAATTCTAAGAAGCGAGCCGAACTGTGTTATGCAGTGTGAAAAAAACACATTCTTAAATGCCTCATCTGTAAGTGCAGTACATACAGTAAATATATATGAATTGACTGGTTAACTGTACCATGTATGTGTCAGACTTGTGGACCTGTTTTGCCCCCGTAGTTCGTCCTGTGCTTCCTTATTTGGTCTTGTTCCTGTCCTCTATCAATCTTATTAGTTTGATTAGTCATCCCATGCACCTGTGTTTCCCCAATCATCCCCTCTATTTATATCCTAGTCTGTGCAGTCTGTCTCTGTCGGTTCCACTCGTTATGCTCATGTGTTTCCTACCGTTTCCAGTGTGGATGTACCCCGTGTTTGGATTGTATTAAAGACTGTGTTCGCTATTCCTCATCTCCATCGTTCCTCGCCAGCACAGAGTGTGACAGAAGAACCGACCAAAACAGTAACCTCCGTTTGTCTACCCTCGTTTTGTTTGTCGTTTTCACCCAGTGTCTTTTTTTCCATTGTGTGCCCTTATGATCCCCTCGTCTGCCCGGAGTTCCTCCTCCTCCTGCTGGAGCAGGGGGAGCGATCGCTCGAGGACCATACTAGACTGTTCCAGCTGCTAGCTAACACCACCAGCTACCCGGACGACACGCTCTGTGCATTCTACGATGCAAGTTTAAACACCGTGTGCAGAACGCCGTCGTCCAAAGATGGTCCTTGAGCGGATTTTACCGTATTTGGGGAGTGGAGATCCACTCCGGACCCAGAGCCCAGCCCACCATCTCCCCGCTGTGTGGAGCTAAAGCCCGAGCCCACCAATGACGGAGAGCAGATTCCCACCACGATCTATGAGCCAGCACAATGCACAGCGACTGAGCGGAGGATCGCCCCAGAAGTAGAGCCCAAGCCATCAGACCAGATGCGTGAGCCGGCTGCAACGGCCATCGCAAGGGAGAAAGCCGTGGACGGTGAGAGCGCGGAGTGGAGCCCTGCCCACTGCACCGCGGCTTAGGGTGAGCTAATAATACATCTGGGACTGCTGGACTTAGAAGTGGACCTTATTGACTGGGAAACTGAGCTGGAAGCCGATTCGCCCCCTCTCCTATCTCCTTCCTCCCCGCTGGACCCATCCAGCCCTGAGGGGGCTCCCGTTTCCCAGTCCAGCCAGGAGTGGGCTCTGATCCCTGAGGGCAGCCCTGAGAGCCCGGAGGCTCATGAATTACCGCTCACCCGCCCGCTCCTGCCTCCTCCACCACTGTCGTCTGGCAGCCCCTCTGCTCGCCCTCAACCCACCATCAATACGCCTTGGCTGGAGATTCCCTCACCTCCAGCCTCCGAGGCCCGGACTCCGCCTCAGCCCGTAGACCCAGCAGCTCCACCTCGGCTCCTTGCTCCCTCGCCTCCACCGTCACCCATCGATCCACCAGCTCCACCGGGCTCCCTCATACCTCCGGCTCCGCACTGATCAGGCGTCGACCCGCCAATGCCTCAGGACTATGCTCCTCCGGCTGCACCCCGTCACTCTGTCCCACCGGCTCTATTGGGCTCCTTCCTCCCGCCAGCTCCATCTTGGTCATCTGTCACTCCATGGGTCCTCCCTCCGTCATCTTCACCGTCGGTCGCCATCATGGCTGTGGCCTGGGTCCTGCTTGGCTCCTCCTGCTCCAAGCCCCTCCTGTCTCCTCCCTGGCTCCTCCCTCCTTCGTCACCTCCCTGGTCTCTGTCTGCCGGCCCCCTCCAGGGTATCCATCCTCCTCCTAAGTTCCCACACATGCCTCCTTCTGTTATATCTACGGTGCGAAGACGCACCTTCCGGGAGGGGGCAAAATGTCAGACTTTTGGACCTGTTTTGCCTCCGTAGTTCGTCCTGTGTTTACTTATTTGGTCTTGTTCCTGTCCTCGTTCAGTCTTATTAGTTTGATTAGTCATCCCATGCACCTGTGTTTCCCCAATCATCCCCTGTATTTAAGTCCTAGTCTGTGCAGTCTGTCTCTGTCGGTTCTACTCGTTATGTTCGTGTGTTTCCTACCGTTTCCAGTGTGGATGTACCCTGTGTTTGGATTGTATTAAAGACTGTGACTCCTCGACTCCTCGCCATCACAGAGTATGACAGTATGAATATACATTACACAAATTAGCCTATTGACCTTTGTTCCTAGCTGTTCTTGATAACTTATTAAAGGGTTTTGACTGATGTATATTTAGAAGACTATGTTGTGCCTTTTTATTATAGAGACAGTATTTTCCTGAAGGACTCAACAGTGCCGACAATCAAAGTTCAGGTGTAGGCAACAGCCCACCAGTTGTTAAATCTGCTGTGTATAGACTGATTTGGTGCCATTTTTTCTGAGGCCAAGTCAATCTGTCATGTTAGAGAGGTGCTATCATGACAGCATGCAGGCTTGTGATGCTTCAGTTACTGATTTATGCTTTATCTCACATTACCTATGAAACAAAAGAGCTATTATCCAATATTTTCCTGGATATTTAACAGTGGAACATCATATTGCTTAGAGTTTACTTGTTCATTGCAGAGAACATTTAATGGACTTAGAGTTATGTTACTTCTTTTTTTAAAGTTGAAATTTCTGTGCTATTAGCATCACCAAACCGAATGGCAAAAATAACTGCCAATTTAATTGCAGACGTTTTTGTTAAGTTTGAGTACAGTCTGAGATATTTTTAGATTATTCTCTTCTGAAATGCTAGAGAAGACAGATTAATGGGGTTTCTTATTAGGAGAAAGATCTAAAAAAGCAGAATACTTTGTTCGTCTTCTATGTATAATGCTATCCAGAAGAAACAACTGAGGTACTAAATAGATCTTGATTGTGATTTTTCTGTCTTATGGAAGAAATGATGATGCAAACAAAGAGCCACAGATAGTTGAGTTTAGGCAGGGTAATGAGGTTGCTAATTCGGTCGCCAAGGGAGACGATAGATTGACTCTTGAGGCATTTCTGGAATTGACTTTGCTAATTGGTGGAAGAAAATATATGGTTTATGTAGTTTAAAGGTCAACGGATGTCAAAAATTAGTTTTGGAGTGAACTGTTAAATGAGTTTTGGTTTCTAAAATGGAAATCGACTAAATGTCATCGGCATATAGTTTAATTCTGTTTAGATGCCAAATCATTTATAAAACAGCTCATATTGGGGTCAATATCACTGTAGGGTGCCGTTTGGTGTCCTGTACATAAATAACTCATTTGCCATGATAACTTAACATAAAAATTAATATGAAAGTGTGTATTCTATTAGGCTAAGTTTTTATATTCTTAACAAAAGTTTTACTTGGCTCTTTAAATACATTTTCTAGATTTTTTTTTGTTTAGTGTAAGAGGATGCGTGTTATTTTGCTATGTCCCATGCACTGCTCATTCAATTTTAATGATAGTAGAATATTGTCAAATCATTAAAAAAAATGTATATTAATATTTGGTTAAATAAGATATTACTCAATTTGAGTGTAATGATCATTTGGTAATAAAAACTATATTTTTATTTAATAAAAAAGTAGAGTTTGTCCATGTCCCTTGAATGGTTGTCCAACCTGTCGTATTGGGGAATCTGCCCCTTTAAGGCCATCCCCTTTAGTGGCATGAGGACAACAGATTGTTTTGTCTCTTCAGTGGTGGGAATTTCAACGGCTGTGGTGAATAAGTTGGTGACTTTTCAATTGACAAATTCGTATGAGTTTGCTTACTTGCTTTGCAAAAGCTTAACATGTCCACCCTGTCAGCATAAAATATGCCAGAAGTGATTCGAATACAGTATTTTCAAAATATGTAAGTTTAAATATACCAAATTCTCTTCAACAACCAGACTAAATATTTAGCTAGTCACAGTTTGTTGTAAGCTAATATGCTAATTGAAGCTCAAAATGTTCACCCTGTCATTGTTCCAAAATGTCCACTCTGTCGGCCACTTAGATTTGTCATCTTTATAGAGTGGACATAAAGATGACAGGGTGGACATAGCATTCATTTGTAGTTAATATTCCTAAAAACTAAAATGAATGGGGGTGGGGGGTTATGGGGGTATATCAATGTGATGGAAGAAAATATATGGTTTATGTAGTTTAAAGGTCAACGGATGTCAAAAATTAGTTTTGGAGTGAACTGTTAAATGAGTTTTGGTTTCTAAAATGGAAATCGACTAAATGTCATCGGCATATAGTTTAATTCTGTTTAGATGCCAAATCATTTATAAAACAGCTCATATTGGGGTCAATATCACTGTAGGGTGCCGTTTGGTGTCCTGTACATAAATAACTCATTTGCCATGATAACTTAACATAAAAATTAATATGAAAGTGTGTATTCTATTAGGCTAAGTTTTTATATTCTTAACAAAAGTTTTACTTGGCTCTTTAAATACATTTTCTAGATTTTTTTTTGTTTAGTGTAAGAGGATGCGTGTTATTTTGCTATGTCCCATGCACTGCTCATTCAATTTTAATGATAGTAGAATATTGTCAAATCATTAAAAAAAATGTATATTAATATTTGGTTAAATAAGATATTACTCAATTTGAGTGTAATGATCATTTGGTAATAAAAACTATATTTTTATTTAATAAAAAAGTAGAGTTTGTCCATGTCCCTTGAATGGTTGTCCAACCTGTCGTATTGGGGAATCTGCCCCTTTAAGGCCATCCCCTTTAGTGGCATGAGGACAACAGATTGTTTTGTCTCTTCAGTGGTGGGAATTTCAACGGCTGTGGTGAATAAGTTGGTGACTTTTCAATTGACAAATTCGTATGAGTTTGCTTACTTGCTTTGCAAAAGCTTAACATGTCCACCCTGTCAGCATAAAATATGCCAGAAGTGATTCGAATACAGTATTTTCAAAATATGTAAGTTTAAATATACCAAATTCTCTTCAACAACCAGACTAAATATTTAGCTAGTCACAGTTTGTTGTAAGCTAATATGCTAATTGAAGCTCAAAATGTTCACCCTGTCATTGTTCCAAAATGTCCACTCTGTCGGCCACTTAGATTTGTCATCTTTATAGAGTGGACATAAAGATGACAGGGTGGACATAGCATTCATTTGTAGTTAATATTCCTAAAAACTAAAATGAATGGGGGTGGGGGGTTATGGGGGTATATCAATGTGATTGAGGATGTAATTATATTATTTATTATTATTATATTATTTTTTTTATTAACCCTGTTTAGGAAAGGGACATCATATCTTTCAGAAATAGAATTTGCTTCTTAATTTTGCAATGAAAACGTATTTAACAGTAATATATATGTCCATGACAGGGTGGACATATCTTATGGTTTATGCTTCGAATAATGGCCCATAATTATCTAAAACAATGTGTGGAAGCTCAGCTAATATGTTTCTATAGTACTTGAGTGTCTACTATTTATGATATGACATAAAGCGATTGGGAAATTAAAACCAACATTTTTGAGTATTGTGAGGGTTGAAAGGTACTCTATGGTGATATTGACCCATTACTGCCTGGAAATTTAGATCCTCATATTAGCTTTGTGTTATACTATCACTCATATAGTATATAAACCACCTCCAATTGTGGTTTCCTGGTAATGTTATGCGGTAGCTAGGGTGTTCTTTGTGGTTACTTATTGGTTCAAATAAACACAAAGCCTATACTCAAATCTCTATAATATGCTGGTAACTATATGGCTCTAGTTTAGATATGCCCCTCCTTCATTGTACAACAAGTAAATGTTTTTATGCATTTTATCAGCTGCTAGGTGAAATTTGCACATATGTGCATTTAGAAAAGTAGTGAAACCACACACAACATCTTTCCTCAACAATTATTCAATTATGAGGTATTATTTATGTCTGTAGCACATATAGAACAGGATAAGTTCTCAAAAGGCTCAAAAGAGTGCTCTCGTAGGTGATATCCCATCCGTCTAGCCCTTCCAATGCCTGCAGGGAGATCAATGATGCTGAGATGGCCAAACAAGCTATCTGCATCTACATTAGTATTCTTGGGTGGCACAGGACATTTAGCAGCCTTTCAGCACAGATGCCATGTCGATAGATTGATAAGACATGAGACACAAGGACCCTTGAGTCTGCAGTCAGAGAGTGAGTTAACCGGGCTCTTCACAAATATGGACAGTCAAGACCAGATCCCAAACTCAAACAGTGATGACAACCAAGTCAGTTGTATTACATCACATCTGTGTGAACTGGATGCACAATGATAATATTTCTGATGATCGATAAATTAATAAATGAAATGCGAGAAACTTTCATGCCACACAGAAAAGACTTGCTAGTCCAAAGACCGGTGAAGTGATGTTTTTCACAATTCATGTTATTATTATTAGTGTTTTCTAAGGCAAGCATCACTTTTACTATTGCTAGAAAAGTTAAAGGAAAAAAAAAACACTTGTCACCTCGAGGGCCATCGGCACAAGACCACGGGAACCAGTCAAGTCCTCTGCACAATCTGACCTGTGTTTTAGCCTAGAATTAAACCACGTCATGCTGGTTTCGTTGGCTTGCTTAATGGGGGACGCTTGACTGATTGCACAGACACTATTGGATGAGAGCTGAACTGGATGATGACATCACTGAATTATCAATGAACTGACTTTAGCTGAAAAATGACTATTTGTTATTGTCCTCTTGCATTATTGACAAGCTATTTTCCTGTTTGACACTGTAAAGCTGCTTTGGCACAATCAGTATTGTGTAAAACGCTATACAAATAAAGATGGGGAAAAAAAGGTGAATCACAGTAGACTGGAGCGGAATGGGAATAGCTTGTGTTTCAAACAAACACAAAGCTATTCCCATTCCGCTCCAATCTACTCTGATTGTGTTATGCTGTGTCATTGTTAGTGTGACCTTGTCATTCTTCCTATGATGAAGATAATTGAGCACTTTACATTCTACCTGCTAAGAGAGTTTGAGTCTGCTTTGTTTTTAAGAGAGAGAGAAAGAGAAAGAGTCCCATGGGCGTTGGAACTATTGTATGTGCGTGGTACAAGACCCAACAACATTTTAAGATCAATGCTATTGGACCCACTCACTTTTACCGTCTCTAATTCACAGTGTTGGACGAAGTACACAAATCAAGTACTTGAGTAAAAGTACAGATCCGTATAATAAAATATTACTTCAGTAAAAGTAAAAGTACTCAGTTTTCAATTTTACTCGAGTGAAAGTACAAAAGTACTTGATTTTTTATGTACTTAAGTAAAAAGTACCGATAGATGAATGTTTATTTTGCAGTTTTATATAGGCTACTTTTATCATTTCATTTTATATTAGCATATATTTTTTTATAATCCTACTGCTCAAAATACCTGGGATTTTCCCAAAATAATAAGGAAATAATTAATATAATAAGGAAAATATAATTAGATTTTCATAATGATTTTTTTCTTCTCAAACCTTGTCTGTGGTGTAAAAACACCCCTGGCCAAATGCCCCCAGAGGGCATCACTTCCCATTTTGATAATTACTGTAGTTACCATGTTATGAACATCACATCCTTTATTTTCCCCTCAGGTGTAATCTATCTAGGTGGTTGAATAAAAATATTTGGACTTTTTAAAATGTAAATAATAATTGAAAAAAAAAATTACCTCAATTTAGCACCAGCAAGCTTGTTAGCTAAATATTGACTTATTTTCAGCATGGTTATGAATAAACATTTATATTTGTCTACTCTGCTAGTTGATCCAGATACATAGTAACTTAGGCTATGTGTGCTGACAAACAATATAAAAACAGACGTCACATAGCGCTAAATGCAAAACATTTTAGTAAAACTGCTAACTTTACAGCAGCGGTGAAGATGAACGTGCATGAGTTATTTTATTTAATCAGTGTTATTTTAATGTTTTTTGACCTAAAACATAGAGACTCTGATTTTAATGTGTCTACATTCAAGCATTTCAGTGGGCTTAAACAGATCACCCTTTACAGCAGATTTAGTTCACAAACAACTGACAGCTTTGACCTAAATATGATTTTCAGTTACAATAATTAATCCTAAAATTTGACATTAGTAACTTACTTTTAACAGCATCAA
>NW_015506061.1:379358-381726 GCF_001515645.1 Sinocyclocheilus grahami | reverse complement strand
AGATCAGAAACCGAGAAGGCTAAGGCTAAGGCTAAGGCTAAGGAAAATGACAAGGGCTAAGGCTAAGGCTAAGGCTAAGGCAACAAACGAGGGCTCTGTAGAGTCGCTATCGCTAGGGGAGTGATAAATGCGGAACAATACTCGGCAGAGGGAAGGGATAAGAGTGAGTGTTATATAGTGAGGGAGTGATATGAAACAGCTGGGTGCAATCAGTGTAAACAGGTGTGTGCAATTCGTGCTGAGTGCAATCAGTAATGCATGATGGGAAATGTAGTCCGGGGTGCTATGCAACAGTTTGTGTGGTGCGAGAGTCAATGAAAAGGAAAGTTCATGGACCGGATTCGTGACAGTAGTGAAGTCAAAGTAAAAGTTACTCAAAATAAAACTACTCCAGTTAAGTACAGATACTTGAAAAATTTACTTAAGTACAGTAACGAAGTAAAGCTACTCCGTTACTGTCCACCACTGTAAATAAGGTATGAATTGGGGCATAAGTAATACTGATAACTCAGCCATATGTTTGTTCACTTTTCAAAGCGCCGCCACTCAAATCCATTCCACTTGAGGAATGCCCTAATAAATTAAACTACATTCTGCATTTTAGCTACAGCCTTGACTTCCGCGCTGCTGCTTCCTCAAATCCATTCCGTTGGCTGATTCAGAGTCCATATAAATTAAACTCCATTCTGTGTTTTCAGTACTCGCGCTTTCTGCACTCCCGCTACACAGCAAGATAAAAAAAGAATCATAGCATATCTGCCGCTCAGGTGGGTCTGGCTGTGTGCTCACATAGGCTACTGTCACTAAACAAGCTGCTGTTCAACTGAATGTTCGTCATATTTATAAGATGATATAACATATTATAAGGTATTTTATAATGCATTTTGCATTCATTATAATGCCTTAAGAATACCATTATAATGTGTTATAAATATGGGCTTCATAGAAAGTGTTAGAGAAAATTGCATATAAATTAATTATTTTTTTCATAAAGTTTAATAAAGCCCAATATAATAAGTATGCAATAACTGTAATCTCCTAAATATTTATAGACTATTATTTTAATCTTAATTTTAATGGTATTGACAACATATTTGTCAACTTGTCAGAAGACATGACTGAATGTATGTCCAATTGATCTATTTTAATATTGTGCATATAATAAAACTTCCATAAAGACTCATATTTTACTTGAAAAGAAACATGTCCATTGGATAACTATATCATCTACACAAGCCATTGTGCTTGGACCGCGATGACCGCCTCAAGATTAAACTGCATTGTTTCAGTTACCTTCTGTGTCACTGTCCACAATGCTTCGGTAACAGGACTTTAAAATAACAAACAGGGAAAACAATAAAAGACATGACTTACATCGCATCCAGCTAGCCAACTCCGTCCAAGCTCCATGATCTGTATTTTTATTTTTATTTTTTTCTTCATTTAAATGTCTTGTGAAATGATTTTTTTGTAAGGATAAAATCGAATTTACTTTAATCTCGGAAGAGATATCAAATCACAAGAGACCCAAATGTATAAAAACAATACTGATTCGCTAAAATCAAAAGTGTGAGGGTCTGGGGGGCAGTGCTCTGCGCACCGAGGACAATCTGAAACAAGCCAATTAGAGCTTAAAGACAATTCTGTTTACCATGTCTCTTAACACATTGTTTACCAGGGCCTGGAAGACAGCTGGGGCATTAGTAAGCCCAAAGGGTAAGACCCGCTATTCAAAGTGTCCCGTTGGGGTGTTGAAAGCTGTCTTCCACTCATCCCCCTCACGAATATGGACCAAATGGTAGGCATTACGGAGATCTAACTTAGTAAAGACCTTGGCTCCCTGTAACAATTCAAAAGAGACTTTTCACCATCAGCCCGTTCCTACCCTAATGGGGGGAGCGCTCTGGGTCCAGGCAAAATACAGAGCTTGGAGCCCTCTCCCCAGATATGGGGGGAGTACTCTGGGTTCGGAAGAAATTACAGAGCTTGGAGCCTTCTCCCCAGACAGCATGCCAAATACGCATACCATTTATTCCGCTTTATTATCAGCAGGGCAAACTCGTGAAATGAACCAGTTATTTTTATAGGTTATAATCTTTAGGGTTTATTGCACATTTAGGAGTTCAAATGGAAAGACCTGCATTCTTTGTCTCCTGTGAATTGGGAGAAATAGGAGCATTTTTCAATTACTAAGCAAGACAACAAGTAATCTAAATAATCATGTTATCTAAATAATTGTTTTATTGTTTTTGTAAAAGTTTGTTCTTGGGAGCAAAATATATTGGGGTTGAATAAATAGTATATATATATATATATATATATATATATATATATATATATATATACAGTGGGTACGGAAAGTATTCAG
>NW_015506061.1:350186-378758 GCF_001515645.1 Sinocyclocheilus grahami | reverse complement strand
TGTGACTGTTCTTGAATGGCTCAGCCAGAGCCCTGACTTAAACCCAATTGAGCATCTCTGGAGAGACCTAAAAATTGCTGTCCACCAACGTTTACCATCCAACCTGATAGAACTGGAGAGGATCTGCAAGGAGTAATGGCAGAGGATCCCTAAATCCAGGTGTGAAAAACTTGTTGCCTCTTTCCCAAAAAGACTCATGGCTGTATTAGATCAAAAGGGTGCTTCTACTAAATACTGAGCAAAGGGTCTGAATACTTAGGACCATGTGATATTTCAGTTTTTCTTTTTTAATAAATCTGCAAAAATGTCAACAATTCTGTGTTTTTCTGTCAATATGGGGTGCTGTGTGTACATTAATGAGGAAAAAAAATAACTTAAATGATTTTAGCAAATGGCTGCAATATAACAAAGAGTGAAAATTTTTTAGGTTGGTCTGAATACTTTCCGTACCCACTGTATATATATATATATATATATATTGTAACAAAGTTCATAGATCGGGAAGGAGGCGGGAACCGGCGAACATTTAAACATAAAACTTTAATAATCAAATAAACAAACACTAAACAAAAGTAAAACACATAAAACATATTAAAACAACAACATAAATAGTCCAGGCCTGGTCCTCTCTCCTCCTTCACTGTTGTCACTCCTCCTTTTGTTGGTCACTATTAGCCCTGCCCTTTTAACTATTATAAACAGTTCTTTAAATAGTTTTCCCAGAATCCTTCAAACACGCTTCTGAACAGCCCCTGTTAAAAAGATCTCACCTTGATCCATCTGTTCTTAGTAACTACCGGCCGATTTCTAAACTCCCATTTATTTCTGAGGTTTTAGAGAAAGCAGTGCTTTCACAGTTTACTTCTTACCTGGATGCTTTTAACATTCTGGATAAGTTCCAATCTGGTTTTAGAGCACTTCACAGTACAGAGTTGGCCTTGCTTAAAGTTATGAATGATCTTTTGCTGTCCATTGATTCGAGGTCATCTGCCATTCTGATACTGTTAGATTTTAGTGCAGCCTTCAACACTATCGACCATGACATCCTCTTGAATCGACTCAAATGTGTAGTAGGGGTTCAAGGCATGGCATTACAGTGGTTCAACTCTTATTTAAAGGGTAGGACTTTTTCAGTAAATATCGGGTCATTCACCTCACCTTCTGCGCCCATCCCTTATGGTGTTCCACAGGGTTCTATTCTTGGCCCTTTATTGTTCTCACTCTACATGCTTCCCCTAGGCTCCATTCTCCAGAAATATAATATTAACTATCATTGCTACGTCAATGACCTCCAACTTTACCTTCCAATCAAACTTGAAAATAACTCTTCTTTACAACTTCTTTTCTCATGTTTTGACAAAGTGAGAACTTGGATGGATTATAATTTTTTGCTACTAAACACTGACAAAACTGAGGTGCTTCTGCTAGACCCTCAATAGTACTCTTACAAGTAGGTTAGGTTCCATTAGTGAAATCTAGGGGTCTATTTTGATCCATTACTACAATTTGAGAAGCATGTAAACACTGTTGTAAAGAGTAGCTTCTTCCACATCAGATCTGTCGTGAAAGTAAAATATTTACTCTCTCGAAAAGATCTCGAAATTGTCATCCATGCATTAATCTCTTCCAGGCTGGACTATTGTAACGCTCTGTATGTTGGCCTTCCTCAAAGCACTCTATCTCGGCTTCAGATGGTTCAGAACGCGGCAGCCAGATTGTTGACAGGAACAAAAAAGAGGGAGTATATTACTCCTCTTCTTGCTTCATTGCACTGACTCCCTATCAAATTCAGAGTTGATTTTAAGATCCTTCTTTTTGTATACAAGGCATTGCAAATATGTCTGTGATCTTATCCAGCCATATACGACCTCTAGGTCATTAAGATCTTGTAACCAGCTTCTTTTATCTGTCCCTCTTTCTCACTGTAACTCCAAAGGTGACCGAGCTTTCGCTGTTGCTGACCCTAAACTTTATAACAAATTTAAAGACTAATTTTTACACCCTTGCATTTGAGTGATGCTGTGTACGGTACATTTGATGTATGTTTGTGTATATATACATATTTTAATTGTATTTATTTTTTTCTTTTAATTTTGATCTCTGTTGCTTCTTCCTTTTATTGTAAAGCACTTTGGATCAATGATGGTTGTGTTAAAGTTGTGCTCAATAAATAAAGTTTGACTTGACTTGACTTTTAACCTTCCGAAGCTCCTCTGTGGGACTCAATACCGGTGAGTGGTGCAGGTGTCACTCATTATCATTTACTCCACCAGCCTCGCTCCGTTCCCACCTCTCTTGGCCCCGCCCCAAACATTACATACCCCCATCGCCCCTCGCAGGCTGGGGGGTACCCACAAGACTGTGCTATACTCCCCCCTCCGGGAGGGGGAGCCGATCACAGAGGCTGCGGCGTACCTGGTGATAAGGACAGACGAGGTGAGAGAAAAGGAGACAGAAGGATGAGGAGAGACAGGGACGAGAGAGGGGAAAGAGGAAAAGAAAAGAAAAGAAAAGAAAAGAAAAAAGAAAAGAACAATTCTCGGTCCGGTTCCTGGACACACTGCCGCTTGGTTCTCAACCAGCTGAGAGGCTCTCACTCGCGGTGCCATGCAATGGCACTGGACATCCTTTGGGGGATAATTCCTTACATTTATATAACGCTTTTCTGGGCACTCAAAGTACTTTACATAGAAGGGGGGAATCTCCTCAACCACCACCAGTGTGCAGCATCCACCTGGATGATGCGACGGCAGCCATATTGCGCCAGAAAGCCCACCACACACCAGTTTATTGGTGAAAAGGAGACAGAGTGATGAAACAGTCAAGTTGAACTGTTTGGTTAAGAAAAGAGTTTGTTTAGATAGCTGTGTTAATTGTTTTGAGTGCAATTACATTACTTTGAAGATATGGGTCAAATCAGTTGAGAAAAACTGCAATTGCCTGAGTCTTTATTCATGGCTCAGACTAATTGAGTCTTTAGCTTGGCTGTTCAAACGTTTAGATGCTCAAGATTTGCAATAGTCAATCCAGTATATCCTGAAATTGCCTGCAGCACCTTTCACAAAGATGTGTGCATTTTTACATACCATCTCTCACCAGGGTCTCTGTGGCTAATGAAATGAATATGCTCTCATATAGTGGAGAGTCGCCCGTTGAAGAAAATTATTGTCAGTCATGCACACTACCAACATGTATCATTGTTGTTTTCATGCTCCTGTCGATTCTATGGTAAAGGAAACTGAAGCTAACAACAGGCATCAGAGATTTTTAGAGAACATAAAAATCTCTGCACTGATAGCTTGTGAGTGACATTCCATATATTCCAGCCAAAATGCTCAGCATATCCTAAAAGTTTTTTCCTATGTTCTTCTGTATAATTATGTTTAACATAGGTTTTGTGATATTGTAGTATTTTACAGTCTCAAAGGGCAAGGCACTGCACCGGGTATCAATCTTAAATACTGTATACACTCATTCAAATGTACTGTATCCAGAAACATGATACTAAATACTAAATATTTTAGCATTATACATGTTTACAGATTTGTAAAGTTGTATCCAATCTTGCATGACAACTCTTGTTATAACCCAGTATCTTAAATGCAATAAGCGCAAGGACATTCAATGTATGTGTATGTATAAATGTAGCACTGTTTAAATTGAACATACTCCACCTTCAGGTAGTCCCATGATTTAGGTCAGTGGTCGCCAACCCGTCGATCACAATCGACTGGTAGATCTTTATCACTCTTTTGGTAAATCCCGATAATAACAGAAAAATTACTACAAAAATTAATGATCAATGTTGAAGTTTTGCATCTCTTTTTTATTTTTCTTGATCTAGCTGCTGTGTTTATTTTCATTAAGGAGACCAATCAATTTCGTAACCAATCAAATTCCACCCAGAATTGGAAGAGGAACTTCTTTTTACCATGGTGAAAGATAAGTGTGTTTGTATGTTGTCACCAAAAACAAGCACTATGTAAAAGAGGAAATCTCGAGCAGCACCAGTCACCTGAAATTTAAATACAGCTACACACCAAAGAGTGCAATCCGTGTTAGGAAATTTAACAAGCTGAAATCTGTGTTAAAGGCCCAGCAATCACTTTTTACAAAATCTGTTGATCAAAATAAGGCTGCTACTGAAGCATCATTTCGTGAGAGTGACTTTTTGGCTAAAAACAAAAAGCCATTTACAGATGGCAAATTATTCAAGGAAGCAATGGCCAGTACTGCAGAGACTATTTTCAAGTATTTCAAAAACAAAGACCAGATAAAAACTCCGTGGTGTACAGCTCGGTCGTGTATCAGTGGCTACATTTACATGCACAATTTTTGGTTCAATCGGACTGAATTAATTCCGATTGATGAATCTGAATGTAGTGTTTACATGAACGCTAAAGAAAGTGATCGGGTTGATGTGCGTGTTTATATGTCACAAGCTTAAAATCTGAATTTTTTTTTGACATGCGCACACTGCACAAATATTGAGTTTCTCACCGTTTGCACATAATAACCACTCTCCTACATGGTTTCTTTATTTGTTTTTAACAGCAGAATTAATATTTATTAATTTGTGGACAAATATACATATAAACCGCTGTGCCGTGCTGCTCATATTTATCACACAGTAAAAATGCCCCTCCCCGCTCTCAAAACGGGTTGCCTATAGATGAGAATCCAAAACAAGGACTGGTGGGAGGTTGTCCTGCTCCACTTCACAGTTGCCGAGTGAATGGAGAGTTTTATAATGACAGAACACGCATTTATACAACACTTTGTTCAAAAGGAAGAACCGCTTGTTCTGTGCGTCATAAGTCATTACGCTATTTCTGCATCATTGCACATGCGCAGTTCTTTCAGTTTCGGGGTTCAATCCGATCGAGTGTTTACATGCACTCTCAATCGTATTAGAAAAGGAATAAACCACCCCCTTTAATCCGATCGAATTTCATTCCGATCGAGCTCAATCGGATCGATTAAAATGTTTACATGAAGGTTTTTCAGTCCAATTGAGCCATCAATCCGATTACAAATGGATTATTTGGTTGCATGTAAATGTAGCCAGTGACAAGGAGGGTTGAGTCACTGTCAGAGGACGTGCATCAACAAGTGTTAAAAGACTTGTCAATCTGTGAATATTCTTCACTACAGTTCAACGAATCTCTGGATGTAATGGACACTGTTCAGTTTGTTGTTTTTATCAGAATGGCTTTCCAGGATACTACAACAAAGTGAAAGTGAAAAAAAAGTGACGTGACATGACGTGTAGCCAAGTATGGAGTCCAATACTTGGAATTTGTGCTCTGAATTTAACTTATCCAAGTGCACACACACAGCAGTGAGTAGTGAACACACACACACAACATGAACACACACCCAAAGCAGTGGGCAGCCATTTTTTGCTGTGGTGCCCAGAAAGCAGCTGGAGGTTCGGTCTCACCTCAGTCGTGGTATTGAAGGTGGAAGAGAGCACTGTAGATTCATTCCCCCCACCTACAATCCCTGCCGGTATCGAGACTCAAACCTGCAACCTTTGGGTTACAAGTCCAATACTCTAACCATTAGGCCATGACTACCCCAAAGGAGGACTTTCTATCTTTTTTTGTACTTGAAGGGGAGAACTAGAGGTGAGGATATATACAATGAGTTTAAAAATATGTTACTAAAAATTATATCCCCATTCATAAACTGGTAGCAATTATTCTTTGAAAGCTGCGAGGTCCGGGCCGGACTCATCTATGTTCTGGAGGAGTTTGGCCTGATATCGAAGATGGGCGACAGAAATGGGACGGCATTTGCAACAAAGCCGCGTTAAAATTTGCTCTTTTATGAACTCTTTTAGAAATCGGCGGATGGTGGCAGGGGATCCGGAAGACCTGTTGTCTCCAACCTGTTGACCTGTTGCTGCTGGCGCTGAAAGCGGATGCGAGAAGCAGCGAAGTCAGCTGAGCAGAAGGGGTCTTGATCCACTGCGAGGCGTTTCTACGGGCGAAGCTTCAAGTCTCCGAAGAAAAGATGTCATACACCGATCGGTCTGCACACGCAAACAAAGCCAAAACCTAGATATTTTAGGCAATATAGAAATCCTGGCCAGGACGTGTCCTGGGAAAATGCCACGTATGGTCACCCTACTATAGAAGGGAAAAAAATGGCTGCAACCTCTACTTCAGTTGGTTAAGCATCTTTTTTCAACTTTCTTTTGTATATTCTAACGTATTTCTTGCCAGTCCTCACTGTCACGATTATGGACATTTGTGTTTCTTTTGTTTCCTGTTCTCCTGTTTAGTTTTGTTCCTTTGATCTAATTTCTGTTTCCCCTTGATTACTTTAGTCTGTTCACCTGTGTTTTGTTAATTATCCTCATTTGGTTTATGTATTTAAGTTGCTCCCTTTTTGTTCATGGTTGACGGTTATTGATGTTGATTTGCTTATGTTTAGATGTACCCCTCTTCAGAATAACTGGCCACAAAACGTGTATTTTTTTTACAAATTTTTATTTTATTTTATGGACGATCCTGCCGTCCTCGTCCTCCTTTTGGAGCAGGGGGATCACTCTCTCGAGAATCACATGAGAGACTTTGTGAACCTCGCTAACTTAACACACACTAACTGGACGACTGCCTCACCACGTTCTATCGAGTGGGATTAAACACAGTTGTCCGGGGACGGTCCTCGAGAAAGCCTCGCCACCTTTGTGGAGTGGGTGCTGGCGAGCTGTAACTCACTGCTGACTGCTTACTACGCTGATGAGGATCTCGTCAGCCCCACTCTGGACCCAGAGCCCAGCCAACCATCACCCCGCTGTGTGGAGCAACAGCCAGAGCCCACCGCAGATGGAGAACTTCAGCCCACCGCGACCAACGAGCCATCACTAAAAGGAGCGACAGAGCTGAGGATCGCCCCGGAGCCAGAGCCCCATCCGTCTGACCAGGTGTGTAAGTCGGCAATGAAGCCTGCCTCGTAGTATCAGCGAAGATCGTCGTCGTTGCTGAAGAAGAAATCTGAGGATCCTGTGGCGACATTCCCGCTTATATAGCCAGATGGCCCCGCCCATTCTGGCGGGCTTTGTCGCCATAGGGTCGTGCAGCTCTGCTGCCAAGCCATTGTTTCGTTTTTAATTCACTGCATGAACCAATGGCTGTGCAGCTACAATGCGTTATTAAAAAAGGCTTCAGTCATCGGAGAAAAAGAGTTTTTGCCCATAGCGTCTTAGCAGACGCAGTAAGAGTGAAGTATCGACAGAGAACTACAGTTAGCTTAATTAAGAATGATACTACTGTTACTGTTTATTTATTATGTTTGTTAACATTATTATTGTTTTTTTTATTTTGATATTACAAAACGTTTATAAAATGTTAATGTTGTACCTGCAGAAGCATCAGTGAAAAAAAACCTTTTGCTGTTCTCAATGCCACTTTTTACAGTTAACAATGGCACTTCATATGATCTGCTCTTTTCAAGTGTACAGTGGTGTGTTACATTGTCACAGTTTTATTGGTTACATAAATTTTAAAGTTTTAAAACAGGTTAAACCAAAGCATTTTACATAGTTCAAAAATGCCAAATAAAAGGCCTCAAGCTGGAAATACAATCTGGGCTGTCTTTTGCTATCAGTTCCTTGATAGGTAGATCTTGCCTTTTATCAAGGCCGAAGTCAGGGATCTTGGGGTTAAAAAGGTTGGTGACCACTGATCTAGATCATTACAAAATGATTGATACAAAATACTGAAGGCAATATATACAAATAGGCACTAATGAGATAATTAATGAGACAGGTGAACAAAATGAGTAATCAAACACACCTGGGAAACTAGGTCAAAGTGCAAACAAGAAAGAAAGAACCAAAACACAATGAAAACAAGACCAACACTTAACATAACTCTGACTGTTCGCCCCCTCTCAAGAAGGCGTGACCTCATGGCACAGAGAGGAAGAAGCGAGGATGAGGAGGTGGCTAAGGGATGGTGAAAGGGGCTGGCAAATGGATGGCACAAACAGGCAGGAGGTGGCTTTGGAGGTGGAAGGGTGACCGGAAGGAAACAAAACTGAAAAGTCCAGGGTGCCTGATGGTTATCCAGGCCACAGCCAGGGTTGTTCCCCATGGCGTCGTTGCCGGAGTTAGGAGCCATAAAGGAGTACTGATGGGAACTGCCATAGGGATGATCGGAGGCAAGGACAAAGTGGATGGTGAAGATCCTGGCAGCCACGACGGAGCTGCAGTGATGACCTCCTGAGATCGAAGTGGGGATCCGGAGGCCAGAAGCTGAGCTGGGGCAACCGAGGGCAGAGATGGAGCCTGAGGGAAGGCAGAGCTAGCCGAAGCCAAAGGGGTGGAGGGACGGAGAGCAGCAAATGGCCCGAAAGTCTGTGATACAGGTGGAGCCAATGTTCTGAAGGAGTCCATCGAGGCCAAAGGGCTGATGGTCCATGCTGAGGTATAGGGTAAAAGGTGCAGGAGGCGGAGCCTCATGCCCAGGAGAAGAAGGCTTCCAGCAGATCCCAGATGGTGTCACCCCACTGAGAGGAGGCAGAAGTGGTACTGAAGGACTGGTGGGAGACGGTGATGACTGTATGGCACAGATAGCTGAGGACTGGGGAAGAGACTGGAAACCCACACAGAAACCAATAAAAAACAGTGTTCATTAAATCAGTCTGGAGAGGTGGTGGGAGAGGGAGGCTGGGTGGGGCTAATGAGGCAGGCATATGGCAGACTGGTCTACACAAAAATAATGGGGGCAAAATAATATCCTCTCCAAACTCAAGGTTTAACAGTGCATCATCCAACAACTCACTCTCAGCGGTGGGAGTGTGGGCGGGGCTCACTTCCAAACCCTCAAATTCCACTAACAACTCGATAGATGATGTGGCCGGCTCTGTGGCGATGTGATTCTTGGTTGCTCTCAGGGGCGTGGGCTCTAACATCACGGAGGAGTCCTTATAAAAACTTAAATAATATTCACAGGTAGATGTATTGTACACACAGAAGACAAGCAAACACATCCATAGATCCAGACGACACCAGACAAAGGCTAAAGAAAACTGAAGGCCATATATAAACATAGAAAGTAATGAGATAAATAATGAGACAACAGGTGAACAAAATGAGTAATCAAAACGCACTGGGAAACTAGGTCAAACTGCAAACAAGGAAGAGAGAACCAAAACACAATGAAAACAAGATCAAAACTGAACATAACTCTGACAACCAGTAAATGGCAGTACTTTATCTAAAATATAAACTGCCTTCTAATATTAATATCACTTTTAAAAATTCAATGACAAAAAAATCATTTATTTAGAATTTTCTTTTCATACCTCTTCACTTTCTCAACGTTTTATAATAATAATAATAATAATAATAATAAAGTATTTTTATTGCTTTGGTAGGTTTATTAACTGACTGTTAAAGTTTTTCTCAATTGCTAAGACACAATTCATGAAAGAATTCACCATTTTCTGTTTTGCCACCAGAACTTCTGTTCTGCAATGGTCAGTCCTGAGCAGATTAAGGTAAAGAGGTCATAATTGCATGTCCTTTGAGAGATACTCCAGTTTTTACAGTCAGTACTTTGTAGTTCTAAAAAAGGATGGGGGGGGGGGTTATATCCGATTTTAGATGTGCACCACCTAAACTCTGTGGACATACAGGTTCATACAGATGTTAACTGACGATTTTTGTGATTCAAGTAAAATAAGGGGACTGGTTTGTCACAATAGATCTAAAGATACTTCCACATATCTATCCTTCCTCAGCACAATAAGTTCCTCAGGTTTGCTTTCAGAGGTTAAGCTTACCAGTATCAGGTTCTTCCTTTCAGCCTAGCCTTGTCACCTTCCTGAGAAGGGAATGAGACAATGCGTCCCCTTGCCATACCTCCAGCATGCCTGTAAGCAAGTTACTCCAGCCAATCAGAAACAATGTTTTGTTTTCCGAGTATCCAATATAGCTTCCATGGTACCCTGTCAAGCAGTGATGATGGACCAATAAGATTGGCGTGATTCACAAGCACTTTAGATGCCCATAGCTCTATCACAACAATGCAGAATCTTGATCCCTTCTCAGGAAACCGAGGTTACAATTGTAAGCCAGAATTTTTCTTGTCTAAATGTACAATGATAGTAATTGTGAAATGGCTCACATACATTTGAACATAATTGGCCAGCTTCCCTCATGAGTGGTTCATATTTCATCAGGAACAAATGTTCTTTAGCCCCCTTTCCTTAATTTTCCCTTTCTCCTCCTCTTCCTCTTTCTGTTGACCCACTAGTGTTAGGATGCATTTTCCAGGCACATAATCAGCTATTTATATTATACTAAGATCCTTAATGTTCATAATAGTCAAGTCAAGTCACCTTTATTTATATAGCGCTTTTAACAATACAGATTGTGTCAAAAAACATTGACATAATAAACATTGCTGTGCATAAATGTGTGTTATTTGAGCTCACAATATGTTTACGTGCAAAATTATTGGTTCAATCGGACTGAATTCATTCCAATTGATGAATCTGAATGTAGTGTTAACATGAATGCTAAATAAAGTGATCGGGTTGATTGTGATGGCTTGAGTTAATTACTGTATATTATGTACTTGTGCTTTCTGAATAAGAACACAGTTAAACCTGCTCAAAACTATAAAAGTACTAAACTGAAAGAATATCATACTGTTGTGTTTTGGTGATTAAACCAAATGTTCTCATTCTCATTCATCCTGTGTTTTGAAATAATGACTATGTATATAATAACTGTAATGAAAACATGACATAAGTTTCTGAACCTAATAATAATGTTTTATTAATATTATTATTATTATTATATAATGATCAAATTGTTTACCATTTATTATTATTATTACATGTATTTATAATTTTTTTTTTACCAAAAATGTCCGGATCGGCTTTCACCGTGGATGAAGCGAAGTCCAGCCCTGGGTCGTCACATGTGGTTGCTGCAAGCCGTTCTCAAGCCCGCCTGCCGTCGCTCACTCTAGCCGCCGGCCTCTGCTCACTCTAGCCCGCCATGTGTGACGCTGTGTGTTTCGTTGTGAAAGTGAAACTACTTTGTTTGGCCTTCCAAATTAAGACGCAACTAGAAATCAGTGGTTAAGTTGTATTTACAACACTGTTCCAGAACAGTTCAACCCAAATATTCAGATGTGTGCAGCATATTTTATGGAGGACTGTTTCCTGGGAGAGTAGACTACAATGCCAGCTGTTCTCACTCACAGACTGTAAGTACGTTTTTCATATTTAAAGGATTTGCCACTGACGATTCAAATGCGAGTTTTGAGCACTGTAGAGTAGTGCTTGTTGTTTGTCATTTCTCTGATCACAAATGCAGACATGGTTTTATGTTTACACGGCACGATTCAACGTGTAAAAAGACAGTATAAATCATTATAATCCATAATTATGTCCCCACTGCATGCAACAAATGCCTCGTTTATAATGGGTTTTAATGTTTTTGTCTCTTCGCTTCCGCCGGGATACGGCATCACAGTATGGTAAGGGGCGTAACATTTCCGTCACACGCTTGAGGTATTCGGCCAATCACAACGCACTGGATAGCTGGCCAATCAGAGCACACCTCGCTTTTCAGACTGATGAGCTTTGTAAAAATGGATGCGTTTCAGAAAGGCGGAGCATAGAGGAGAAACAATAATGTACTATATGTAGAAAATAATGGTTTTTTTAACCTTAAACCGCATAAACACATTGCATTACACCAAATACACAAAATAATGTTCTTTTTAGCAACAACATATGACTCCCTTCAAACTGAATGCAAATATATCTTGCTTACTTCACATGTGCAACTTGGTAGCACATTCTGTTCATCACTAGATGGCAGTAGTACCTAAAATCAATACAAGTTCCATTATGTCAATCTGTGCTCAAATTTGTAGGATTATACACAGGGGATACTCATCACGTTATTGTGTTATAGATATTATATAATTTCTATAGCCTCGTAGAAAACAATTATATTCATTAAGACACATATTCATTGAAAGAATACTTTGTTTTGCATTTAATATTTAGAGGCACACTGTATCTCTTATTTCCCACTTCCACTACTAAATTATCTGAGCTATTAATTTTAGAGCTCTACTCTCTTATTGTATGTGAATTAGTGTCTCATTTTTTCTCTATTTTTACTGAAGAATTTTAAGAATAACATCTAAAACATGATACTTAAAACAACAGAGAACTTCCTGAACTGAGCAACCTATGAAAGACAAATAAAATATTTAATCTGAGCCTAGGAAAAGCAATTGAACATGAACAACATTCAAAGTTTGTGACAAGTTGCAAGTTGAGATTTAACTTGGGCAGAAATTATTAGTGTGGTAACATGAAATAGGAAGGTTTGAGGTTAGAATGAATTCTTAGAATGATTTCTTTAATCTAGTCTAAGGATTTCTGTCTGTAGGCTTATTTATATTTTGTTATAGTCAGTGCAGAATATTTACAACAACATTTGGCTGACTGCAATTTTGCCCTAAAATCATTTCTCATACTGTTCTCTTTATTGGCTGGAAATGATGACACAAGCAGCTCTATTTGTGTTTGTCAAAAGTGTCTGCACAGCAAATGCAGCACAGGTGTGTGGAGTGGTTGTGTGGACAATGCCTAATTGTTGGCCGTTTTTTAACACAGACATGCTAATGAGTGCCACGTGCTCTGCTGCTGTCCCGCTGCTCTCAGGATAGTGAAGAAAAAACTCTCATTAGCCAAGAAAAAAGTACTGTGCCTGTTTAGTCCTTACTTTTAGTAAGAGAAATACATTTAAATACATACACAATTAAATATATATATTTTTATTTTAAGTCAAATGAGAAAAAGTTTAAATGTTTGCATAAAAAAAATCTTAATATATATTTTAGGTATATTTTTTCAAATTTGTTTTTAAATTATATTTATACTTTAATTTTCTTGTTTTAGGGTTAGGTTAATGTTTTTATATTCAAATCTATGAGTTACTTAAAGCTGCTATTTACATTTAATCATTGGGCAGACGTTTTTATCCAAAGCAACTTGGGGCAATAGATTCAAATGAGATGCAAATTAGGGCAATAGAAGCAATCAAAACAAAAAAAAGAGCAGTAATATGTACAGTGCACAACATAAATGAGTACACCCCCTCTGAACAAATACTAAAGATGTATTTTCTTATTGATCACTAATACAATTCATGGAGATATGGCAAAACAGACATTTATTAAACATATACTTAATAAAAAACAGATAAATATATGTCATTAATATCTGTAAAATAAGTAAATTAGCCTATTTTATTTAAATGATGGATTGCCAAAATGAGTACACCCTAGATTTAATTCAACAAATGTATAATAATCTAGTGTCAGGGATTCATCACAATCACTGCAGTCACCAGCCCGGATAATCACCCGATCACAGTCACCTGAGTTCTGATCACCCACACCTGCTGTCACCAATCAAGCCACACTACAAATACACACACGTCACAGTCACTCACTATCCGGTCTACTGTTAATGCCTATGGGCTGCCTTGGACTCTCTATACGATAGGCTCCGCGAAAGACTTACCTTCTGGTTCTCCTGTGATCCTTCAACGACTCCTTGGAAGCTGTTCCACAAGCTCCCACAAAACCGGCATTAGACACTCACCCTAAGAACTCCGGTAAGAACCCTGGAATCATTCACTGTTGACACTCACCTGTCTTAACCGAACCCATTCCAGTCCTCCGCATCCTGTACCAATAAACCCTCATGTCTTTCACTTACCCGTTGTGTCTGGCCTTGCTTTATGACATCTAGTACTTAGCAGTATACTTAAGCATACTGTTCTGGCCCTTTTTGGCACAAAGTGTATCTGTCCTGTTTAACAAAAAGTAGATAGAACACCATTGACGCAAACCAACAAAAGAGTGCTATGAAAAGTCAGTTAAATCTATTCTATCTAATGCAGTACACCTAGCAAGTGTTTTACACGCGTGCGCATACGTGTATATATATTAGTTACTTGGTGTCCTTTTATCTTACACCTTTAACTCTGATTATTCGGGTAGGGTAAGGCTAGTTTACTCTAGCTTATACCATAAAGTACTCCCCTGCCCGCAGGTTGAAGTTCTTAAGGAATAGAAGACTTCCTTATGGTTGCTCTTCTTTGAGGCTCTGTTTGTCTCATGGGAGGCAATCATAAAGTCTCTTATTTTATTGGTTACAATACTACGCAGTTAATGCAAAAACAAAAATCTGTTGAAATACAAGTTCTATAATCAAACTCTAAACACCAATATTGGAGATGCTGTTAAGTGCCCCCAGTAGGGTAGCAGCATCTGAAGAGTGGTTTATTCCTCACCTTTTATTTTACATATCAATGTCTGACTCATGACAGATGTCCTTCCTCTGTTGCTGTCTGCGTCTAACACTCCGCTTGCTGTTGTAATATGCTCTTCACCCGCTATGTACCTTGTTAGTTTGTGGTTTATTACATGGCATCAAACTCATGAGCCTAACTTTAACAACTGTTGCTTATTCATCCTAACCAAGCAAGTATTGCAAGTGCAAGCATTTTTATATCAGTGTATATATGGCATTAATCTAAAAACAAGCAAATAATATAACATTTGAAACGAGCAGTATCAATATCCAAAACACCCCCTTGCTATTTCCTGGTTCAATCTTACAAATTTATCACTCATATTCATTTGCATATACCCTTCAAAAGTGTTGGTCTTTTTGTTACTTCATCAATTCTATGTAAATTTGACCTCTTAGTTATCTTCAAGGAAGATGTTTGGATACATTTACGTTCTCTGTGGTCGAGTGAGCAGTCCGGTGGCAGTGACTTGTTGTACTGGTATCAATGCAGTGGGGAAAGACGCAGACATGCGTTTCAACAGCCTTGAACACAAATCACTGTATGATGCTGATGTCATGAAGCACCAAAGGTCACAACGCAGAATCTTGATCCCTTCTCAGGAAACCGAGGTTACAATTGTAAGCCTGAATTTTTTTCTTGTCTAAATGTACAATGATAGTAACTGTGAAATGGCTCACATCCATTTGAACCTAATTGGCCAGCTTCCCTCATGAGTGGTTCATATTTCATCAGGAACAAATGTTCTTTAGCCCCCTTTCCTTTTCCCTTTCTTCTCCTCCTCCTCCTCCTCTGTTGAACCACTAGTGTTATTCATTTTCCAGGCACATAATCAGCTATTTATATTATACTAAGATCCTTAATGTTCATAATAGTCAAGTCACCTTTACTTATAGCGCTTTTAACAACACAGATTGTGTCAAAACATTGACATAATAAACATTGCTGTGCATAAATGTGGTGTTTGAGCTCACACTGTTTGTGCATAGTGTGAGCTTACGGGTCCTAAAATCTGAAATATGCAAACGTGGCCCTGGAGTAGGTGCAGAAGATCCTTAGGCTGGAACACGCAGACGAAAGTACCTTGAAGTGAAGGTTTGCTCACTGGCGCTTAACCTTGTTGCACATGTCTTAGAACTTGGTCAATCCACTTTGTCTCTCTAGGACGAAGACTCTGAACATAGAATATCTCTTTCCCCACAGGCTGGAGGCTCAGAATGTGGTTGTACCTGTTGCTCCCTCAAAAGCTGGAGATTCAGGACTTGGTATTTGTTATTGCCTCTTCCCTCACAGGCCAGAGGCTCAGAACTGTGGTGATCTGTTAACGTCTCTTCCATTACAGGACTGAGACTCGGAACAAGGAGTGTCTTTTGGAAGGGTAAAAAGGGTGAGTCAACACGTGTCGGGACCTACTCGTTGTCGAAATCATACTCTAGATTTAATACTGTCACATGGAATTGATGTCGATAGTGTTGAAATTATGCAGCCAAGCGGTGACATCTCAGATCATTATCTAGTCTTGTGCAAACTTCATATAGCTAAAACTGTAAATTCTACTCCTTGTTACAAGCATGGTAGAACCATCACTTCTACCACAAAAGACTTCTTTGTAAATAACCTTCCTGATTTATCTCAATTCCTTAGCATATCCAATACCTCAGAACAACTTGATGTAACAAACTATGGACTCTCTCTTTTCTAGCATTTTAGATAGGGTTGCTCCTTTACGATTAAGGAAAACAGTCTGACACCGTGGTATAATGAGCACACTAAAGAGTTAAGCTGCTTTTCAGAGAGCAGCCCGGAAAATGGAGTGCAGCTGGAGGAAAACAAAACTAGAGGTATTGCGTATTGCTTGGCGGGAAAGTAACCTATCTTACAGAAAAGCATTAAAAACTGCTAGATCTGATTACTTGTCTCTTTTAGAAGAAAACCAACAACCCCAGGTATTTATTCAATACAGTGGCTAAATTAATGGAAAACAAAGCATCAACAAGTGTTGACATTTCCCAACAGCACAGCAGCAATTCAATTTGTAACAGTGGTGGCCCTAAGAGTAAAGCAAAAACTTAATAAATACTTTTGTTTGGGCGCCAGACAGGGTGTTTTAAACCTGTCAATAAATAAACTCCGGATAACTAATTAAAACCACCAAAGTACATATGAAGATTGTGAAGAGGAAATGAATCAAATTAAACCTACAATACTTTGCATATGCAAATTTATTACCCCGTAAAACCAGAGGTCAAATACAACCATTATCTGATACAATCAAGACTCGTTGAGTCAGTTTTACATTTTGGTTAAACACCCCATATAAACCAAGGTGGGGAAAAAACCCAGCTTGAGTAAGGTTGATGCAATGCCGATTTTGCTTCCATGAAACCTTAAGTTTCAGACACGATGAAGCCCCTCCCTACACCCCAACATGAGAAAAGAGAATAACTTGGTCAGCGCAAACCCATAACTATTAGAATTTACAACCCAGTTGCCCTTTTCCCCATTTTACACATTAACAAAGATCAAAAACAAGTATATGCATGTGTAACGGGTTTGTTTGTATAACGTGTGTGTGTGTAATGCGTGAAAGTCAGCGTTTATATTAAAAAAAAGTGCATGGTATGCGTGTAGTGTAGGCGTTGTGCTTGTACCGTGTGCAGCTAGTCTACAGCTTGGAGCATTAGGAGTACAGGTGGACAACAAGAGCTTCGTTCACAGCACGGACTAGAAGACCGGTAATATGGCATGCTCCAGGGCACGCACCTCCCTTCATTCCACCGTTCGCATCCGTCACCTCACTCCCCTACTTCCAAACAGACTCACTTTTCGCACCGTAGCACACGCTACTCCCACCTCATCACATCTCCGCAGCAACGAGGTTTCGCACTTCCGACATGCATGAACCAAGTCATAACCCTCTTTAAATAGTGTCCCTAATTATCCGTTTGTTCTGATTTGTCAACATAATCAATCACATTTGAGAGCTGTCTTGAGTTCAATCACTGGTTTCTGTTCCGCCACAAATTCAATTCAAGTTTATTTGTATAGTGCTTTTCACGATACAAATTGTTGCAAAGCAGCTTTACAGCAAATTAAGTTTCTACAATATTTAGTGGTAGCTTATCAGTGGTGACTGTCAGTTAATCTACATATGGCAGAAATGTAAGAAATCAATTAAAGACGTAATCAAACAGACGATGAACACTATTAACAGCAATTATTATATGATGCAATCAAACTTGTAGCAAAATGTGGTAGTTCTGTATGTTTCAGTGTTGGCGTCCTCTGAGGGGTTGGTATCATGTGTTCTGGATCCAGACTGAAGCTTGTGTAAATCCTAGTTACCATGGGATGTCAATTCTGTGGCAGAAATGGAGAAACAAATAGAGACATAATTAGCGTAACTGCTGTTCCAACCAACCAAAATTGATTTGTTTAACCTAAACTAAAGGATAATGTGCATTTGATCAGATATAACTGCAGTACAAGATTGAGATGCATTATTTGAATGCTTGGCCAAAGAGATGTCCTTAATCTAGATTTAAACGGAGAGAGTGTGTCTGAATCCCGAACGTTATCAGGAAGGCTATTCCAGAGTTTGGAAGCCAAATGCAAAAAAGCTCTACCTCCTTTAGTGGACTTTGCTATCCTAGGTACTACCAAAAGTCCAGAGTTTTGTGGCCTTAGGGAGCATGATGGATTGTAGCATGGTAGAAGACTAGTTAGGTACGCAGGCGCTAACCCATTAAGGGCCTTATAGACAAGTAATGTTTTGTAACTGATACGGAATTTAATAGGTAGCCAGTGCAGAGACTGTAAAACTGGGGTAATATGATCATACACTGAACAAAAATTATAAACGCAACACTTGTTTTTGTCCCCATTTTTCATGAGCTGAACTCAAAGATCTAAGACTTTTTCTATGTACACAAAAGGCCTATTTCTCAAATATTGTTCACAAATCTGTGTTAGTGAGCACTTCTCATTTGCCGAGATAATCCATCCACCTCACAGGTGTGGCATATCAAGATGCTGATTAGACAGCATGATTATTGCACAGGTGTGCCTTAGGCTGGCCACAAAAGGCCACTCTCTAAAATGTGCAGTTTTATCACACAGCACAATGCCACAGATGTCGCACGTTTTGAGGGAGCGTGCAATTGGCATGCTGACTGTAGCAATGTCCACCAGAGTTGTTGCCCATGAATTGAATGTTAATTTCTCTGCCATAAGCCATCTCCAAAGGCGATTCAGAGAATTTGGCAGTACATCCAACCGGCCTCACAACGGTTTGCTGATGTCAACGTTGTGGATCAAGTGGCCCATGGTGGCGGTGAGGTTATGGTATGGGCAGGCGTATGTTATGGACAATGAACACAGGTGCATTTTATTGATGGCATTTTGAATGCACAGAGATACCGAGACGAGCATTAAAAAACGGCTAGATCCTGAGGCCTATTGTTGTGCCATTCATCCACGACCATCACCTCATGATAATGCACGGCCCCATGTTGCAAGGATCTGTACCAAATTCCTGGAAGCTGAAAACATCCCAGTTCTTGCATGGTCAGCATACTCACCGGACATGTCACCCATTGAGCATGTTTGGGATGCTCTGGATCGGCGTATACGATATATATATCGAATATCCAGCAACTTCGCACAGCTATTGAAGAGGAGTGGACCAACATTCCACAGGCCACAATCAACAATCTGATATGCGAAGGATGTGTTGCACTGCGTGAGGCAAATGGTCACACCAGATACTGACTGGCTTTCGGACCCCCCAATACAGTGAAACTGCACATTTTATTGTGGCCAGCCTAAGGCACACCTGTGCAATAATCATGCTGTCTAATCAGCATCTTGATATGCCACACCTGTGAGATGGATGGATTATCTCGGCAAAGGAGAAGTGCTCACTAACACAGATTTGTGAACAATATTTGAGAAATAGGCCTTTTGTGTACATAGAAATTCAGAGTTCACCTCATGGAAAATGGGGGCAAAAACAAGTGTTGCGTTTATAATTTTGTTCAGTATATTATCTTGACCTGGTAAGGACTCTAGCCGTTGCATTTTGGACTACCTGTAGCTTGTTTATTGAAGATTCAGGACAACCACCTAGCAGTGCATTACAATAGTCCAGTCTAGAGGTCATGAATGCATGAACTAGCTTTTCTGCATCAGAAACCGGTATCCTGTTTCGTAACTTGGCAATGTTTCTAAGATGGAAGAATACTGTTTTTGTAACATGGGGAAATATGATTTTCAAAAGACAAGTTGCTATCTAACATAACACCCAGATTTTTGACACTAGAGGAAGTAACAGTACATCCGTCTAGTTGCAAATTGTAATCCAAGAGATTGTGTACTGTCTTTTGGTCCAATAAGTAATATCTCTCTTACCGAATTTAATAGGAGAAAATTGTTGGTCATCCAATCTTTTACATTTTTAACACACTCTGGCTTAGATGATTTAGAAGTTTCATCTGGTCTTGTTGAGATATATAGTCGAGTATCATCAGCATCACAGTAGAAACTAATCCTGTATTTTATTAATATTACCAAGGGGCAACATGTATTGAAAATAGCAGAGGACCTAGGACAGATCCTTGTGGCACTCCATATTTTACTGGTGATAATTGAAATGACTCCCCATTTAAATGAACAAAAATGGTAGCGATCGGACGGGTATGATCTAAACCATCTTAAAGCCTGACCTTGAATACCTGTATAGTTTTGTAATCGATCTAGGAGTATGTCATGATCTATAGTGTCGAACGCAGCACTAAGATCAAGTACAACTAGCAATGAGATACAGCCTTGGTCTGACGCAAGAAGCAAGTCATTTGTAATTTTAACAAGTGCAGTTTCTGTGCTATGGTGGGGCCTGAAACCTGACTGAAATTCTTCATAGAGAATTTTTTTGCAGGAAGGAGTACAATTAAGCAGACCACTTTTTCTAAAATTTTAGACACAAAAGGAAGATTTGAGATGGGTCTGTAATTTGCCAGTTCACTAGGATCAAGTTGTGGTTTCTTAACCACCAGCTTGAATGGTTTTGGGACGTGACCTAAAGACAACCAGTTAATATTGAGAAGCGGTTCTTCTGCTACAGGTAACAAGTCTTTCAGTAATTTAGTGGCTACAGGATCTAACAGGCATGTTGTTGGTTTAGATGCAGTGATAAGTTTATTTAGCTCTTCCTGTCCTATAGCTGTAAAGCACTGCAGTTTCTTTTGGTGCGATGAATGAAGCTGAATTATATGCTGTAGAATCTACATTTGTTGTTGTATTTCTGATGTTATCTCTTTTATCAGTGAAGAAATTCATAAAGTCATTACTATTAAACTGTGAGGGAATATTTAGATCGAGTGACGTCTGGTTATTTGTTAATCTAGCCACTGTTCTAAATAAATACCTTGGATTGTTTTGGTTATTTTCTATGAGTTTGTGGCTATGCTCGGCCCTGGCAGCTTTTAGAGCCTGTCTATAGCTAGACATACTGTTTTTCCACGCAATTCTAAACTTCCATGCTAGTTTTTTTTTTTTTTCCATTTGCGCTCAATACTACAAGGTTTTTTTTTTTCTTTCTTGAGAGAATGGGTATTACTGTTGTACCATGGCGCAGTAAATTTCTCTAACCTTTTTCAATTTGATGGGGACAACAGCTTCTACTGTATTAGAGAAGATGGTGCCCATGTTGTTAGTCATTTAATCCATTTCATGTGTATTTATGGGTATACAGAGCATTTGAGATAAATCAGGCAGGTTATTTGTGAATCTGTCTTTGGTGGCTGGAACAATAGTTCTGCCCAGATGATAACGCGGAGCCATATAGTTAATATGCAGCATGCACGATACAAGGAAATTGTCAGTAACATCATCACTTTGAGGCATGATATCTATATCAGTAAGATCAATTCCATGCAGTATAATTAAATCTAGCGTATGATTAAAACGATGAGTGGCCCGGTGATGTTTTGCTTGACTCCAAAAGAGTTTATTAGGTCAGTAAACAAGTCCTAATGCATCATTTGTATTATCAATGTGAATGTTAAAATCTCCGACAATTAGCGTTTTATCAACAGTAACCAATAGGTCTGACAGGAAATCTGTAATATTGAGAAGCGGTTCTTCTGCTACAGGTAACAAGTCTTTCAGTAATTTAGTGGCTACAGGATCTAACAGGCATGTTGTTGGTTTAGATGCAGTGATAAGTTTATTTAGCTCTTCCTGTCCTATAGCTGTAAAGCACTGCAGTTTCTTTTGGTGCGATGAATGAAGCTGAATTATATGCTGTAGAATCTACATTTGTTGTTGTATTTCTGATGTTATCTCTTTTATCAGTGAAGAAATTCATAAAGTCATTACTATTAAACTGTGAGGGAATATTTAGATCGAGTGACGTCTGGTTATTTGTTAATCTAGCCACTGTTCTAAATAAATACCTTGGATTGTTTTGGTTATTTTCTATGAGTTTGTGGCTATGCTCGGCCCTGGCAGCTTTTAGAGCCTGTCTATAGCTAGACATACTGTTTTTCCACGCAATTCTAAACTTCCATGCTAGTTTTTTTTTTTTTTCCATTTGCGCTCAATACTACAAGGTTTTTTTTTTTCTTTCTTGAGAGAATGGGTATTACTGTTGTACCATGGCGCAGTAAATTTCTCTAACCTTTTTCAATTTGATGGGGACAACAGCTTCTACTGTATTAGAGAAGATGGTGCCCATGTTGTTAGTCATTTAATCCATTTCATGTGTATTTATGGGTATACAGAGCATTTGAGATAAATCAGGCAGGTTATTTGTGAATCTGTCTTTGGTGGCTGGAACAATAGTTCTGCCCAGATGATAACGCGGAGCCATATAGTTAATATGCAGCATGCACGATACAAGGAAATTGTCAGTAACATCATCACTTTGAGGCATGATATCTATATCAGTAAGATCAATTCCATGCAGTATAATTAAATCTAGCGTATGATTAAAACGATGAGTGGCCCGGTGATGTTTTGCTTGACTCCAAAAGAGTTTATTAGGTCAGTAAACAAGTCCTAATGCATCATTTGTATTATCAATGTGAATGTTAAAATCTCCGACAATTAGCGTTTTATCAACAGTAACCAATAGGTCTGACAGGAAATCTGTATACGGCCCATACACAGTAGCCAGAGCAAGAGACACGAAACATTTATTTTGCATATCTGACAGTGTAACATTAAGCAGAAGTATTTCGAATGAGTTAAACCTGTATCCTGTCTTCTGAGTAACATTTGAGAATATCACTATATATTGTTGCAACACCGCCGCCACGACCAGTCTGACGGGGCTCATGCTTATAACAGTAGCTTGGTGCAGAAGACTCGTTTAGACCAATATAATAATTTAGTTTTAGCCAGGATTCAGTCAAGCAGAGTACATCTCAACTATTATCTGTGATTTAATTTACAATAACTGCTTTGGGTGAGAGTGATCTAATGTTTAGGAGCCCAAACTTTTTTTAAAATGGTTTTTGTTCGTTTATTTGACATTTTTCTGGTTTAATCACGATCAGATTTTTTTTTTTTCCTAGATCCTGCATTAAATGTATATTTTGACCTCACTATTCAGGGAACAGACACAGTCTTTTATATATTGTACAGCGCAAGTACTTCTATCATTTTAAGCTGGTAGAACAAAAGTCATCAGGGCAGTTATTTGAGTCAAATCTTACTAGTCATATGGTGTGTAACGTCCTGGAGATGTTGTCCGACAGGAGTTCCGCTCCGACGCTGATGGCCTGTGGAAAAAGTCTAGGACGCTCCCAGAAAAAAATTTAAATTTATTAACGGCGCAGTTTCTGTTCTTTACACCATGACAATAACAATTAATTTTAAAGCAAAAAGTCTACTGAACCTTTCGTGTCCTCGTCGATACGTGGGAAGCGGTCCTGACACGATGATCGATGCTGCGCACCATCTTGATCAGGCTCCTGAAGTCCCTCTTCAGTGTCTCCGTCTGCCGCAGCTTGGTGTCATTAATCCCCGTGTGAAGCACGACCGCTCCGGGGGTCTCGTCGCCCTTCAGGATTGCAGATATCTGTGCAGAAACAGAGCACCAGGAAACAGTGAGTCTGCACTTTACCTTCAGCTAACGTAGCACAGATGTGCCGGATGATGGAATATCCGATGATCACAGCGTCGCTTTCCATCTTGCGGAGGGGAGCGAAGCGGCTCCGGGTGGATATCTCGAAGACCGGAGGGGGAGAGGACATACTGTTTTTCCACGCAATTCTAAAAACTCCCCAGTTAGTTTTTCTCCATTTGTGCTCAAGACTACGAGTTTCTTTATTGAGAGAATGGGTATTTCTGTTGTACCATGGCGCAGTACGTTTTTCCTCTAATCTTTTTCAATTTGATGGGGGAAACAGCTCCTAATGTTTTAGAGAAGATGGTGCCTAGTCATTTAGTCATTTAATCCATTTCATGTGTATTTATGGGTATACAGAGCATTTGAGATAAATCAGGCAGGTTATTTGTCTTTGGTGGTTTGGTGGCTGGAACAATAGTTCTGCCCAGATGATAACGCGGAGCCATATAGTTAATATGCAGCATGCACGATACAAGGAAATTGTCAGTAACATCATCACTTTGAGGCATGATATCTATATCAGTAAGATCAATTCCATGCAGTATAATTAAATCTAGCGTATGATTAAAACGATGAGTGGCCCGGTGATGTTTTGCTTGACTCCAAAAGAGTTTATTAGGTCAGTAAACAAGTCCTAATGCATCATTTGTATTATCAATGTGAATGTTAAAATCTCCGACAATTAGCGTTTTATCAACAGTAACCAATAGGTCTGACAGGAAATCTGTATACGGCCCATACACAGTAGCCAGAGCAAGAGACACGAAACATTTATTTTGCATATCTGACAGTGTAACATTAAGCAGAAGTATTTCGAATGAGTTAAACCTGTATCCTGTCTTCTGAGTAACATTTGAGCCCCTTGTTTCTGGAGAATGCAGCTGAGGGTCGGCTCGCATTCCACAAGGTTGTAAATGTATCGGGTTACCATGAAACCAGGGTCCTGTTCGGCGTCCTGGGGTGTTACAAAGTATTTGTGAAATCTAGCTAACAAAATATATATTGTGTGTTTGATTGGTCCAGACGCTATACTGCTTTGGGTGAGAGTGATCTAATGTTTAGGAGCCCAAACTTTTTTTAAAATGGTTTTTGTTCGTTTATTTGACATTTTTTCTGGTTTAATCACGATCAGATTTTTTTTTTCCTAGATCCTGCATTAAATGTATATTTTGACCTCACTATTCAGGGAACAGACACAGTCTTTTATATATTGTACAGCGCAAGTACTTCTATCATTTTAAGCTGGTAGAACAAAAGTCATCAGGGCAGTTATTTGAGTCAAATCTTACTAGTCATATGGTGTGTAACGTCCTGGAGATGTTGTCCGACAAGAGTTCCGCTCCGACTCTGCTGGGCTGCAGGCCATCAGCGTGGAAAAAGTCTAGGACGCTCCCAGAAAAAAATTTAAATTTATTAACGGCGCAGTTTCTGTTCTTTACACCATGACAATAACAATTAATTTTAAAGCAAAAAGTCTACTGAACCTTTCGTGTCCTCGTCGATACGTGGGAAGCGGTCCTGACACGATGATCGATGCTGCGCACCATCTTGATCAGGCTCCTGAAGTCCCTCTTCAGTGTCTCCGTCTGCCGCAGCTTGGTGTCATTAATCCCCGTGTGAAGCACGACCGCTCCGGGGGTCTCGTCGCCCTTCAGGATTGCAGATATCTGTGCAGAAACAGAGCACCAGGAAACAGTGAGTCTGCACTTTACCTTCAGCTAACGTAGCACAGATGTGCCGGATGATGGAATATCCGATGATCACAGCGTCGCTTTCGCTATCTTGCGGAGGGGAGCGAAGCGGCTCCGGGTGGATATCTCGAAGACCGGAGGGGGAGAGGTCATCGCCCGGGGCCTGGCTCGTGTATTTCGCTGGGAGTGCAGCGAAAATGGTTAAGCACCTCAGTATTTGAACGAGCTCTTATTGCATCATAGTCCTCCACGTCCACTGTGTTCTCAAAACTGTCAATTGGATAATACCAAAATCAACTGGGCATTCCACAGAAATTAGTCAATTCTGTGGAATGATTCAATAACATTTAAAGTCTCTTGCCAATATATCAGATGGACAGCAGACATGAATATTAGAATCCCGGAGGATCAAATGTCTGTCACATTTCGTCCTAATTCCTGCTAAAAATTCATATTTTCTTTTGGAGGCCGATATATCACCGCACATAGCACCGGGATTTATGCGTCTATTTGCATTAACCATCTCGAAACTGGAAAAAGTGTCCCATTTCACACTTCGGCAGACAAATTGTCTTCTAGAAACCATAGCTAGGCCTCCACCTCCACCTGTGGTACGAGGAGAGTTTAAAAAGTCAAAGTCTGTTGGTACCAATTCCGTGAAACTGCTAAGATCATCCTTTTTTTTTTTTTTTTTTAAACCCATTTTTTGGTTCCCCGAAAAAAAAAATAAATCCAAGACAAATTGTCTTCTAGAAACCATAGCTAGGCCTCCACCTCCACCTGTGGTACGAGGAGAGTTTAAAAAGTCAAAGTCTGTTGGTACCAATTCCGTGAAACTGCTAAGATCATCCTTTTTTTTTTTTTTTTTTTAAACCACTTTTTAGGTCTCCGTAACAAATAATAAATCCAAGTCATGAGAGGTGATCAAGTCATGTAATATAAAATACTTATTTGCCACTGATCTTGAATTTGTTCAAGCCATCTTGGCCGAAAACTGTAAGCAGGCTGTGATTCAAAACACAGAGGACGAAGATTTGCTAGATTCATTCCACTTCTGTGAGTGTGGGGCAGAAATACCTGGACAGGAGGTGAGTCGGCCGCCGGCCACACAGACTGAATCCAATGATCCTGTAAATAGATGTAACTCCAAGGCTGGTAATAATCCAAATTCATGTCGATATGGTTAACAGATGGACACTGCCTCTCTGTCCTTGTCTGCGACTCCGGTTTCTCCCTGGGGTGATGTAAAAGGGCCTCCAGAATCGGAAACTCAAACGGCGGAGCAGATTAATTTGTTTCTCTTAGGTCCTGATAAGTCCGTTTTTCAAATGTGGTTCGAATAGAAAGGAGCGTTTGCTTCTCATAGATCAGCAGAGTTGAGATATATATATATATATATATATACAGAGGAACACAGGACAAATATAAACAATAGGTTGAGGCCTAGATGGCAAGCCATACACGCAGGCGCCATCTTAACCATCCTGTTTTGTTGATGATTTTGTTGAAAATTTTAGTTTTTGATGATGGTGTGATTGTGCCATAAAGTAGCGTGTGCACCCGCCACTACTGCGAACACGGAAGGGGGGGAAAGGGAATCAGCAGCATATATGTATGTGTAAACCAGTGCGATTCAGCCAGGGCTAGATCTCCTCCACACACCTCCAGGGGCGAGAGCCTGCTAACATCTCTTCCACCTGGGGCATCATCATGTAACCCCATGCCTTTGCATCCACGGGACGAATATGGCTTACTCCATGAATGAGTTATCTCATCATGGAGATCCCCAAAGAAGGGGACAGCCCGTCGCTGAGGACCCCTCCCCCTGACCACCTGCCAGAAACCGGTCATCTAGTTTGGAGCATTTGTGGGTCTCTTGCTCCTGTGGCCAATCTGGTCTTCATCCCTCCTGGGGTGGTGCCGCTCTTCTGTCTAGAAATATGGCACAAAGTCTTAGGCCCAATCCCAATTCTATTTTATTCCCCTACCCCTCCGCCTACCCCTTCCCTTTGTCCCTTGAAACAGTGTCAAGGGGTAGGGGTGAAGATATTCCCCTAAGAATTGGGACACCACTACTATACGTCACACACCGTCTAGCTCCTACAATACACACACCTATACTAGTGTGCAATAGAGCCTTTAATTACCGGTCTATATTAATGCGCTGCTTACTGACACACACACACACACACACACACACACAACACACAGTGGTGTGAAAGTGTTGGCCCCCTTCCTGATTTCTTTTTGCATGTTTGTCACACTTTAATGTTTCAAATCAAACAAATTTAAATATTAGTCAAAGATAACACGAGTAAACACACATGCAGTTTTTAAAAGGTTGTTTATTATTATTAAGGGAAAACAAAATCCAAAACTACATGGCTCTGTATGAAGAAGTGTTTGCCCCCCTGTTAAAACTGTGGTTTATCACACCTGAGTTCAATTTCTCTAGCCACACCCAGGCCTGATTACTGCCACACCTGTTCGCAATCAAGAAATCTCTTAAATAGGACCTGCCTGACAAAGTGAAGTAGACCAAAAGATCCTCAAAAGCTAGACATGCCGAGATCCAAAGAAATTATATATATATATATATATATATATATATATATCTCTCTCTCTCTCTCTATCGGAGATCGCGCAGCTCACACATCCAGGAGAAAAGAAACTTGTCAATGCTGCACCACGACTTTTATTAATAAAACTTTAAACACTGATTCGCTACATAATATTTTCCAGCAATGAAATCGAAATCGTTTTTTTTTTTTTTCCAAAATAAATTGCAGATTGACAGTAAGAATAATATTTAAAATGATTTAATCAGGGCCTTTTAGTAAGCTAATGAAAGAAAGGACAATGGAATACAAATACAACGTGCAAACTTCAGTCAACTTGTTTTTGTTTTTCAGATCAAAATGTATTGCCCTTTCTGTGGCATCCAATGGCTGACTTCGCCAAGATTTTTCAGTTCATGTGGGCGAGATGTAAGCTTTTTGTCGTAGAGAATGCCCCTAAAATGGCGGGTGATGACCAGGTGTCAAACAAAACAAAAACAAGTTGACTGAAGTTTGCACGTTGTATTTGTATTCCATTGCCCTTTCTTTCATTAGCCTACTAAAAGGCCCTGATAAAATAATAATTTTAAATATTCTTACTGTCAATCTGCAATTTATTTTGACCTGGTTTTAACAATTAATGAAGCATTGCGGATTTCATTAACCTTGAAATTATATTTAGTTGAGAATATTTAATTAAGTTAGCCATCTTATATAACGTTTCACAGTTACTCGTGTAATTCGTCAGATTATTTAGGCTAATAATATCTAAAAGACAAAGGAATCATGCAATTAGGGTGTTAAAATAAACAAAAAAAC
>NW_015506061.1:320211-349916 GCF_001515645.1 Sinocyclocheilus grahami | reverse complement strand
ATTGTTTTGTATTCTGGTTGTGTATGTAATTTATTGCTATGACTGTATCCCCTGTGAATGTTATATCTTCAATAAAAAATAAAAAAATAAAAAATAAGGAATCACTAGCAGAAACTCAAAATAAAAAAAAATAAAAAAAACACTGCACAAAACAAATCCCAGCCGGGTATGTCACTTTTTTTTGGGTCCTCTTGATACCTTTCTGTTGTGGTCCGTGCTATTTGCAGCGCGTTTCTTAATTTGCATGTGTTGTGAGGATTTGCAGCGCGTTTCTTCATTTGCATGTGCTGTGAGGATTTGCAGGCCGTATGTTGTCAAACTGATGACGTTTTCTTAATTTGCTGGTGTTTTTTCAATTTGCATGTGTTTTCTTAAGTAGAAGTAGAACTGCTGCGCGTTGAGTTCTCTCGGCCACCGTAGTTAACCCCCTGGGGTCGAAACCCACACTGGTCTGTCTTGTATTTTCTTGATGACCTCGGAAAGAACTCAAAATATTCCGTCAATTTTGACTGAAACTGCAAAGGGTCTACTTTTATTTGTGTATAGTCATAATAACAACAAAATGTGCTTTTGTAAAATAAAGAAAATAAACAGGGTGCGCTATCAGTCCTCACGGTCTCCGCGAACTGCTTTTAGAAACGTGCCACTAAAATGAACAAACTCAGAGAATACTTTACATACAGACATGAGAAATATATCTATAGAAAGCTTGACATGTCTACTCTTAAATGAAGTAACTCCTACCGAAAACACATATTCTGTGATAAAGTAATCTGTATGAAACCAACGACAGGTCCAGTTTTTCCCATCGGTTCTCATTACCTCTAATTCGATCACGTCCACACGCTGCTCGCACTATAGATATTACAAATCTCCACGTGAGATGCGTGACACATAAACAACCACATCACCGTAAACAAAGCAACAACGTGTTCATCTCAGATACTTTTCATTTTTGGAAGAAGACGCTGACAGGAATAAGCCTTGTATTTACCTCGGAAGACGCGCTGAGAGCTTTGTTTACCTCGCAAACAGAACGCGAGCGCGACTGGAGCCAGCAGAGGAGATCTTTCATTATGAGTAAGTAATGTTTCTCATTTGCATTAGATGTGTTGTTGTGACAAACTTGAACACATTTACTAGTTGTACTTTTCCCAAGCTATAATTCCAGAATAAAATGTGTGAAATCGAGTGCAACATTTTGAAATATGATAGGCAACCTTTCATTACATCTAAGTGTACAGCGTGAGGATGGTTTTATGTTCAATACTATTAACAATATATAAAAGTAATTGTTTACATGATATAAAAGTAATGTCTAAGAATGTTTAGACCAATCATTACTGTCTGATAAGAAATTATAGAAAGTAATACTTTTATTTAGCAAGGATGCTTTAAATCAATCAAGAGTGAAGATAAAGACATTTATAATGTTACAAAAGATTTTTATTTCAGATAAATGCTGTTCTTCTGAACTTTCTATTCATCAAAGAAACCTAAAAAAATTCTACTCCGCTGTTTTCAACAACAACAATATTAATAATAATAGTAGTAATAATAATAAATGTTAAGCGGCAAATTAGAATGATTTCTGAAGGAACATGTGACTGGAGTAAAGATGCTGAAACGTTTGAAACTGTTTAAATTTTCGTTTAGGACTGTGGCTGCATCACCGGCGTCTTGCACATGAGTGTCGTTCGGTTTTGAGTTCGCTGGAAAATTATACAGCGTAAGTGCACAGTATAGTAATTGTACTATAAACCTTTTCCTATTTGGCGCCCAAACTCTGGAATAACCTACCTACCATTGTTCAGGAGGCAGACACACTCTGTCTTTTAAAATCTAGATTAAAGACCCATCTCTTTAACCTGGCTTACACATAACACTAACACATTTCTAATATTCAAATCAGTTAAATTATTTTTAGGCTGCATTAATTAGGACAACTGGAAATGGGAACACTTCCCATAACACCCTATCATCATTAGAAGAACACCCACATCGGTAGAAGAATGGCACGCTAATATTAGTCTGTTTCTTTCTTATTCGGAGGTCACCGTAGCCACCAGTTCCAGTCTGTATCCAGATCAGATGGTCACTGCAGTCACCCGGATCCAGTACGTATCCAGCTCAGATGGTGGATCAGCACCTAGAGATGTCCTCTACAGCCCTGAATGTCAGCGGAGATCACGACAACTAGATGAGCCCCAGAGACCGATCCCCAGTCAATACCTTGTCTCCTAGTCTGCCTCCGGGACAAGATCACAGGAATCTGTGGAGTCCTCTGCACAATGTGACTTTGCTGCAGCCTGGAATTGAACTGCTGGTTCGTCTGGCCAGAGGAGAACTGGCCCCCGACTGAGCCTGGTTTCTCCCAAGGTTTTTTCTCCATTCTGTCACCGATGGAGTTTTGGTTCCTTGCCGCTGTCGCCTCTGGCTTGCTTAGTTGGGGACACTTAATTTCCAGCGATATCGTCGACTCGATTGCACAGATACTATTTGAACTGAGCTGGATGAAGACATCACTGAAAATTGAGTGTTTACTATTGTCATTTTGCATTGACACCATTTTCCTAATTAATGCTGTACAGTTGCTTTGACAAAATCTGTATTGTTAAAAGCGCTATATAAATAAAGGAGACTTGACTTGACAATACTGGTTGTCAAAGCAACTTTACGGAGTCAAACAGGAAAATAGTTTGTCAATGATGCAAGAAGACAATAACGGAGTCATTTTCAGCTAAAGTCAGTTCATTTGATGATTCAGTGATGTCGTCGTCATCATCCAGTTCAGCTATCTTCCAATAGTGTCTGTGCAATCAGTCAAGCATCCCCAACTAAGCAAGCCAAAGGCGACAGCGGCAAAGAAACACAACTCCATCTGTGACAGAAATGGTGAAAAAACCTTGGGAGAAACCAGGCTTAGTCGGGGGGCCAGTTCTCCTTTGGCCAGACAAAACCAGCATGGCGTGGTTTAATTCCAGGCTGCAACGCTTCTTGTCTGGTTCCCGTGGTCTTGTGCCAATGGTTGTCGAGGTGATGAGGTCTTCACAAGGGATCTGTCTCTGGGGCGCATTTAGTTAACGTGATCTCGGAATAAGAATAAAAGAGACTAATATTAGCGTAGATGCCATTCTTACGATGTAATGAGTACATCGGATATTATGGGAAGAGTCAGAAGTCCCACGAAGGGACTGTCGCTCTGGTGGGCAGCCTCAACCGCCTAGCTCCACAAATTAAGTGGGTGACTAGAGGATGTTTTCCTACAGAGACCTCGTCAATCAGAGCTTGGCAAGCTGAATTGGGGGCCACATAGACCCTGAGAGTACCAGGACATGTACCTGGGGACAGATTATTATTATTATATATTTTTTTCTCTCTTGCAGGAACTCCAGCGCTGGTGTTGGTTGTCATACACCAACTTTCCAAAAATGTGCCATCTGAGGGCATAACTTCTAGTGGAGGAAGTCCTAGCTTTTAAAATGTCTGTACCATATCAGCTGGAAAGCCCAGCATCTCTTAATTGGTCTCCTTCAGGGGCCAGACATGAAGGTTTCAGAGCTCAGGCCGGGTATAAAATATTGCCTCCTGTGTCTGAGATAAGATCTCTTCTGATTGGAAACGCCAGTACTCCTGGAACCAGAGCAATCGGGGGAAATGCCTTCCACCTGGGGCATCTTCATGTAACCGTCGCTGAGGACCCTCCCCCTGACCAATCTAGCTCTTGTCTGGACAATGCACGAGTCACCACCTCGAGCAACTCTTCATATGTTTTATATGGGCAGCATGCTCTTCCCCCAAACACTCCAAGCAATATTCATGCGAGTCCTCTTCAGAGATGGGCCATGAACGAGGTGGTACACATCTCTTTGCAGATACACTCAATATGATTAATAAGTTGTTTTAAATAACCTCGGTTGGTGACGTTATTGGAATGTGCATGCACCTGAGAGGTTATAAATAGACTTGAAAAGGACACACCTTCAGGTTTCTTCGTCTTCAGAGGCTGCTTTGTGTGTGTGTGTGTGTGTGTTACGCTGTTGAGAGCAGTATCATTCAAAAGAAAAAGTAAGGTGAAAGTTAAGCCAAATTCTTGGTTTGTCTAACGGTGATAAGAATATTCTTTGTCAATGAAACACAGCATTAAGTCTAGCTTTTGATGGGGAACAAAAATGACTCCCAAATGTCTCAGTTAGTTTGATGTAAGTGTTAGAAATGAGCTCTTTTGAGAGGGGAATTCGATTTTGAAGATTCAAAGTCAACCTGATTAGAACCGATTACAAATTTGATAGTTTACACTTTATCAACTGTTCGTCCAGTGAGACGTTAACATCAGTATATCTTAACAATTTGGATATTTATATTATGCCCTGGCCATGGTCATAATACATGTTAGTGATTATTATTATTAAGCTACGAGCTAGGTAGCAATATCTGGGCAAAATTTTAACTTTAACATACACACCACTCACGGTGAATAGGCATTTGCCTTGTAACGGTGGAGCTTCGGAAGTCTGTTGCCTTGGCTACGGATGGTGAGGCGCTTGAAGTTCTTCTGAGAGTTTCTTTGCATGGCTTTAGACTTTGAAGCTTCGTGACTGCCGAAAATCTTCAAAGTGTTTACTGGATGACCCAATCGCTTGATGTTGCAGCGTTGGAGCGCTGTCAACACAAAGGCGAAAGAGCGCTGAATCAGTTTGTGACATTTGGTTTTAAGTCAGCCGATTTGATCCATCCCAGAAGCAATAGTTCTAATCAGATATTTTATCCCTCTTCTGAGGAGATAACGACAAGGCGTTGACAGGAAATTGACCCAGAAGATTGGCGTCATGTGATGGGGTGATTAGTTTAGATCTCATGACGGTTTGGAGGGGGAGATCTTTAGATTCTCCTGGAATATGTCTGTTCAGTTTCTATGTTCACAGAGGTCCTACACATCGCCCTTTTGCTCGGTGAGGTTCCCATTGCGAACATCGGCGGGCACTGGAACAAGAGGCAGAGAGGGAGAACAGGCACACACAAGACACAAACAACATCTCCATCACTGACTGAATTCTGGTGCAGGGCCTAGGTAATTTAGGATAACTGGGTTAGGAACACTTGAGACGACGTAGGGGTGCATTGTTTAGAATTATCTAGAATTGGGTCGTTTTGATTGATCTAGTGGTCAGAGGTTTGACGAAGTGGTATCGGCGTACTCTCAATCAAACAAAAATGTTGAGTTCTCAGGTTCAGGCTCTTGGTCAGTTTTATCACGTTGGAAAATGTGCGGGACACCGGACGTGCATTTGTTGAAAGACTCTTGGACAGCATTCACTCGCTTGTGTAGGAGGAAGGCAAGTGTCAAAGTCACAACATATCCTACAATAGTAGAGATGCAAAGTGCTGTGTCAGCGGCAGACCAAGACCGAATGATTGGCATGCCAGAGGGCGGAAGGCGAGCAATAGCTTCTAAGTCTGTATCAACAGGAGTCAGATCAATAAGTTGCTTTCCTCCTTGATCCTTTCTTCCAATTCTGGATCGAGGACGAAGGAATGCTGTTTGAAGAAGGGTGAGATTTCGAGTTTGGCCTGATGCTCGTTGTAGGTAAGGTGATACAATTGTAACCCCTGTTAGGCGATTTAAGCAGAGGGGTTAACTCGCAAAGGGAAAAAAACAATAACTCCCTAGAATTTAAATGATTATTGTAGGTACAATGTAAGTCAATCGGAATCAAATCAGAAGACGCAAGAATTCGTAATAGGCAAGGCACACACACAGAATGAAATCCTCAATCAATCCACACTTCACATACATTTCACTCAACATAGAAAAATATGTACAGAGCGGTAAAGATGTGTATATGACAATGTATACATTCACTGAACATTTTCCCCTTCCAAACACATCAATACACCATTGAATCACTATATTCCAACATGTATACTAAATAATTTTTTTTTAACTCACTGATTCCCTTGTGTATTAATGATATTTCTCGTTTTCTTTCAGGTTTCCGTCGGATGACGCAACGATGGCCTACTCCACTGGATTTCAGTGCGACGACGGTCACACGGAGCAACATGATATAAGTTCTTTCAAACTTATTTATCAACAAAATATCTGCAAAATAACTTACACAGTTTGTTCCTCGCAGGCGTATTTCTCAATAACATCTAATAAATCAAGATTTCACGCAGCTTCTAACTCGCGCTTCTCTTCTTGTGTTTTCTCTCACGTGCAGCTTCCCTAAGCGGTGGAGTCAGCTTGACCTAATTACACTCGATTGGCTGCTCACCTGCGCAGCACAGACCTAGAGCTCAAAATAAAATTAAAGTTTTACTGTGATTTATTTACTTCCCGTCTTACATTGTAAGTAACCCATATCTAATGGGATATATATATATATATATTTAATCTTTTATCCTATTATTTCCTTTTACATTACTTGGTTATTTAACTTAACTGTATTCATAACTGACTCAGACTACAAATGTTTTTGAGCCTGGGTTACACCCTCCCCCCTTAGAACAATGCAAGTCCCTTTGCATGTTGCCAGTAGCTTCATACTCTTGTGATGCAGGACAACTCATATGGGAACAATCTTGCAGGGTCTCTGAAAAGGCTTGAAGGGACTGAACTATGGTTATCAAAAGGGTTTCCCAATTTAGGGTAAGCCAAATTTTTTTTTTTCTTTTGTCCGAACAGACCTCCTTAACTCATTTCTTGGATGTACGAATTCAATGGCTTCTTCGTCGATTTCCATATTTTCTACATTTAATTCCTCTCCAGCTGAAATGAACCCTGGCACGGAAGATTCCACATTAAAACTTGGGGTTTGCACTATCAAGGTAGTTGAATGGGTTAAGTCAGCCAATTCTTCTCTCTCAGATTGGACTCCAGGATTCCCAGGTAAGTGTCCTTCAGGATTTATAGGTAAGTTCTCAATAACCTGTAATTCAGGCATTTCATTCGCTAAGCCTGTTCTCAAGTATTGGGCAATGTCCTCCTTCCCAGGTTGTGTCACTTTGTAAGTATGAACTGTGAGAGACTCGCCTACGACTTCAAATTGGGGTCCTGAATAATAAACTTCCTCTTCTGAATCAGGAGTATCTTCTTCAGGACTTTCACAAATCGCTTTACTGCGCGTTCTGCGCCTGGAAACCAAACTTTGTGTCTCGGGTTTACTCACATCAGAGGAAAGAGTTCCGCAGGAAAGCAACAAGTCACAGTGTAGCATTCGAGTAGACCCTGTTTGAAACTCAGGACATACTTTGTACACCGGTAAATTGCCATAACGGTCTACCACCACATAGACGGTTTCCTCCCATTTGTCGGCAAGTTTATTTTTTTTTATTTTTTTTTTCTGTCTAACGCTTCTTACAAGAACTGTCACCTTTGTCCAACTCGGATGCTGTCACATGTTTGTCGTAACGAGCCTTATTTTTCTCAGCCATCCTTTTGGAGTTCTCAACTGCAATCCGGAAACTCTCCTCAAAGCTTGACTTTAGATTATTTACATACTGAGAGTGTGTCACATCTGCCTTATCGCTGAGAGGTAATCCAAATGTTAAAACTACTGGAAGTCTGGGTTGTTACTCGAACATTTACTCGTAAGGGCTAAACCCGGTGGTTTCATTTCTGGTGCAGTCAGGGTTTGAAATTAACACCCGCCAAATGTGGGTAAAAATCAGCTGTGGCGGGTAACGCTGTCAAATCACTAGCCAATTTGGCGAGTTACTTTTTGCAAGTCATGTTCACTCATTAATTTCTTGGGGAACTTTGTGCAAGCCAAATCTGTGCAGGTTTAGTGCAAATACTGAACTCATTACATTATCGAGAATATTGCAAACACCAAACAAAACACACCTACAGAGTGCACGCATCCGCATAAGCAACTACATTAACTTAGTGCACGTAGGCATTTAGAGTGCGTTCTTTCAGTGCATGATTCAGTCTATTAATATGCATTAAGAATGATCACATAATTCAAGATAAGGGGGCAGAAAATTTATATAGTTAATCAATATCACACGAAGAGTGCCGTTTTAAATAAAAAATCAGCATGGTTACAAATGGGATTTTGTGAATTGATTTTATACAACAGTTCAATAAACAATGTTAATATCAAGAGACTTACGTTTTAGACACCATGCCTGCTTGCTCTATTTCGCCAACAAAAATAATTCCAAACACCGCCACAGCGCTGTTTTGCGTGTCTGAGTAACATGACGGTGTTTTGTTCCTGAATGAGTCAACCGTTTAAATGATTCGGATCAGCCGCAATGACTCGCTTATTAACAGTGACTTACTGCCACCTACTGGCAGTTTTAATTGTTTTAATTTTACATCTAATGTATCTTTTCATTTTTAAAATTTCAAATGTCAGTATTTAAAAATTTCATGTTTAAAATATCAAAACATTATTTATGCATTTGTAACTGCAGGTTAAAGCATTCCATGTCCCTCTAAGCTGCATTAACATGTGTAAATACTTCCAAATGCCACTTCGTATGGAACTTCTGCAAAGATTAATTGTTGATACTGATTTCATTTGTTTAGTATCAGCCTAAATGTTGTTGTTGTTGTATTATTATTATAATTGACTGATTAAATGTAAGAATTTGTCTCAAAAGATAATGCACACTTTTAGAAAAAAATGGCTTTATAAAAAATGAAATGCACATAAAAGGTAAAAATAAATTTAAACTTTTTGGAAAAGATTAATTTCTATCACTGCTGTGAACTGACCACACAAAATATGAAATATATCAAAAACTTTAGGAGTCAGCTGTCCAAGGTAGTCCTTAAGATATCAGCACAATAGCACACTCAGCAAAATATGGTCTAATTATCTTTATCGATAAAATTCCAGAAAATATTGACATTATTTTTTTGCCAATATCGCACACCCCTAGTTCTGACACAATGATTTGCTGCGGTCGCTTTGTCACGTTCAATGTAGACAATCTCAAGCTGTTGATTTATTTCTGGGGTTTTTTTATTTTTATTTTTTTTGGCTAGTAGAAGTTATGAATGGCCGGTAACTTAAAAATTTAGTAGCCAAATTGGCTGGTGAGTGAAAAAGTTAATTTTAATCACTGGGTGCAGTTGCATGCGTGAACGAGTGGCTTCACGTACTCCTTCCAGCAGCTTTTCTTCTTGGCCTCCAGGGTTCCAAGCATATTTGGCAAAGTTCTATTGAAACTTTCAACGGGATTCCCCCTCGGATGGTATGGGGTTGTTCTGACTTTCCGCACCCCGGCAATATCACACAATTCTTTGATCAAGTGTGATTTAAAAATCAGGGCCTTGATCACTGTGAAGGCGTTCGGGATAGCCATAATGACATATAAACTGCTCCCACAGACACTTCACAACAGTCTTGGCCTTCTGATTTGGGGTCGGAACAGCAAGGGCTTACTTGGTAAAGTGATCAGTTATTACCAACACATCCTTAGTGTTACTGTGGTCCAGCTCGAGGGTAAGAAAGTCCATGCATACCAATTGTATATGGCAGTTGGTTGTAATGTTCACGAGTGGTGCAGCTTTTTCGGGTAGAGCTTTTCTCTGTATTCATCGACCACATGTTCTTATCTTATGCTCTATGTCTGAAGCCATTTTGGGCCAATAGAATCGATTCCGCACCAAATCCAAAGTGCAGTCGTTCCCCATATGACCAAGGTCATCGTGCAGATGTTTAAGTACATCAGAATGGTATTCTTCGGGTAAAACCAATTGATACATGACCTTATCAGCCACACTCCTCCTTCGATGGAGGACTCCATCGTGGAACTCCAGTCGTTCCTGTTCCCTAAGAAGGTATGGTAGCCTAGGAAGAGCATCATGGACAGTTCTTGAAGGGATCTCTCCGGTCTGGATTTGGGTAATGACTTCTCGAATACAGGGATCAGCCAGTTGTGCTCTATTATTATTTATTATGCTAATATGGGGACAGTAGTAAGTTCCTCAATGATTTGATAAAATGCCTTTTGGCAAGCTGTTGTCCACCTACTGTTGAAGAAATCCTTTGGATTTCGATAATGTCCATTTGTTTCTTGACTTAATACCCTGGCGAGTAGGAGGATATCCCGAAGTTAAGTCATTCAAGGGCTTGATCTTTTTGGAAAAATCCTTGACGAAGCGACGGTAATAACCAATGAATCCTAGGAAGGACCGAAGTTCATTTAAATTCCTAGGAACCGGCCAGGTTTTTACCGCTGCTACCTTGTCGGGGTCTGTCTGCACTCCCTTGTCGGACACTATATGTGCAAGATACCCAACCGAGGTCTGTGCAAAGGCGCATTTTTCTGGGGCAAGTTTCAAACCATATTCTTTGAGCCTCTTTAAGACCCTCAGCAGCCTTTCCTCGTGTTCTTCCAAATCCTTGGAAAACACAATTTATGTCATCTATAAAGACAAACTTCACGGAGATTGATATCTGCCATACACTTTTCCATGATTCTCTGAAAGGTGCTGGGCGCATTAGTGACACCTTGAGGCATACGGTTAAACTCGTAGAACCCCACAGGACATGCGCGCAGTCTTTGCTTTGTGCTTCTCCTCTACCTCAATTTGGTAGACACCAGACTTCAAGTCGAGTACTGAGAACCACTTGGATCCTACCAAAGCCATAAAAGTGTCCTCCAATTTTGGGAGCGCATAAGCATCTTTTATGGTTCGTTCGTTTTAATTTCCAACAAAACATTAGGTATACATAACCTAATGTCGCCACTCTTTTTCCTCACAACAACAATTGGTGAGGAATAGGGAGACATTGATTCTCGTATGTAGCGTCTGGACCAATCGGACACACCATTTGTCATTTGATTTAACAAATCAATTATTCATTAGATTAACAAATCGTCACAGTCCCCTCACCCAATAAACTGGATGCCAGGATGTCTGCAATGACACACGGCCCAGGACCCTGGTTACCATGGCAACCCTGACACCAGATACATTTACGACCTAATGGAATTTAGGTGCGGAAAATCACTGCCTTTTCCATAAGGAAAATCCACAAATGCACAGTAGAAATGGACTTTTCTACTAATTAATTCATGGGAAAACCTTTCTTTGAATGAACACACAGATCCTTCAGATCATTGTGTATAGTATTGCGGTCTTGTATATTATCTGTTGTATTGTAGACTATTTTATGCATGCTTATGATAGAACCTCTCATTCATGTAACCTTACATATAACGTGTTTGGTCTCTATTAATTCGGATGATCTAATTGAGAGTGTATATTGTATGTTTATACCTACGCAACATATTAGTGTTCTAAGAAGCTTTAGTAATTTTGATCCAAGTTTCATATGCAAATTACCATGCTTTCAAACAAAGGGTCATAAACACCCCAGTATCTCAAAACTCCCACTTGGGCTTCTGGACTTTCTCATTGGACAAGCCCATCTTGAGAGGCGTGAATCTTTGCAGACTTTAAAGGTCGCACTTCATGTGACCCGCCCAGAGTCGGTGGTTCTGTTAGGTTTTGATAAGATGTGAGCTCCAACGCTCCAGGACTTCCTATGTTTTGTGCCAGGCCTTCGGACTTGTCTTCTCTATTCAACAAGATTCTGACTCAAACTGGTTCTTTTTCATCAACCAACTTCAGCAAAGATCAGCTGGAACCTTCAGATTACATCAAACCTCTCTTTCAGACAGATGAGACGTGCAAGTATTCAAACTTAGTCTTATTAATTGATACATTAGGTATCATTTGCACCTTTTTACAAAGGTGTGTTTGAACTAAGAATCTGATGTTTCCCTCAGGTGTAGATCTGCTGAATATGCAAATGGTTCCATAACGTCATTCCTTATCTTCTCTCGACTGCGTTAAGCTTTAACCCTTTCCTATACAAAATGTGTTAGACCCGTTTATGTAGTTAATGAAGCCTTACTTATATCACACTTGACGTTGTTCATTGTTTGTTCATAACTGGAGTCACTTAATCATGCAGATTTATGCTACAAGCTCTTTGTAGAATTGTACAGTAAGAAAGTTATTTCCCTTAACCAGGAAATTAACGTTCTTAGAATTGACCGACAGTTGACCCTGAGAGGTCAAGTAAATATCTACAACGGATCTAAATATTTATAATTAATTATAACTAGTTATGATTAATTATTCATATTTCCCCATGAGCTGATTCGCTACACATATGACCCCTACGTCAAGCAATTCCTGCAGATGTTTCTCCATGTCTCAGGTGTCTGTTGTTCCATCATATGTCCACAGCGCAGATGATCTTGGAGGTAGCCATGGTTGTCGACCAGGGACTGAGAGGGAAGCGGCTGTGTTTTGAGACGTGTGGGAGGCTCTGCTGTCTTTGCTTCAATACTTTGAAAAGCTTCAGGCTGATAGCAGAGTTCTCCGCCCACAGGGATAGTGCTGCATTGGACACTGATGTGTCATGGACATTTATGGCAATCATGATTCGAAGGGGGCCTGAGTCTAATGTCAGGTGCCTACAATGAGCAGAAGAAAGGGTCCTGGTCCTTGCTGCTTGGTGTTTAACTTGGCCCTGGCTTTGACATTGCATCATCAGTTATTGAGCGGCGGTGTCTGTGGCTTGACACTGCGACTCGGAGTCTACTGACTGGATGGGCAGAGGCTTGCGGACTTGGGTCCATATCTTTAGGTGCTTGAAGTCTATTATGGGTTCAAAGTGATTAAAGCAGGTCTTTTCCGATGAGGAGTGGATACGTGTTGAGTGGTGAGACGTATACTGGGTGAACGAGGTCCATCGGACCCACAGTTAGGTGAATTGGGGCCACATGTTTTAGTTGTAGACCCATGTGGGAATATGCTTGAAGTTTCAGCTCACACTTTTGGAGTTTGAGGGTGCTATTACACCTCTTTGTTCTCTCTTGGACTTCAAGGAGTTCAGTCGACATTAGGGTGATATTGGCTCACGTGTCGAGAAGGGCATCAACTTTGTGGCGTTCGATGATGATGGAGAGGTAAAACCTTCTTGCTTTCTCAATGAGGTCACCCAGGAGTTTGGGATGAGACAGGTAGGATGTCAGGACTGATCTGGTGTTCTTCGGAGTGGCAGACAACCAAGACAGCACTTTCGGGAACTTGAGTGGTTTCGTCAGCAGGTGTTTGTTGGATGCTGCTGTGATCTGACGCATCAGGTGTTGGGTCAGTTTCTGACTGTTTTGCGGGTTGTTCAGGTAGGATTTCTTGTCCGTCTGAAGTTATGGAGGTTACGGTTCTCTGAGAGTGAGGTGAAGAATTGCTGTTCTGTGTAGTTTGTTGGGTCAAGTGGTCACTGCCTTCTCGTCCGGATGCTTGTAGGGCTGAATCTGGTTTGTCTTTCTTTTCCCACTTCCGATCCTCCTTGCGTTGGAAGAACTCTTTCATCATTTTCATCAGTTCTTGGGAGTCAAAACACGGTGATGTCTTTTGTTCTTGTGTGGATTCAGTTTGAGCTTGGAATCTTTGTGAATTCTTTAGTCGATTCCTGGGACTGGTTGCTCCCGGGTGTGTTTGTCGTTTTCCCTTGGAGGTTCCATTGGATTCCCAGGAGCCTTTTCCTCTTGAGTTTCCAAATGAGTTTGGCTGATTCCATGATCTCTCCCATTGATTCTCATGAGGTTTTGATTGGTCCCATGATTTCTCCCAGTGACATCCAGGTGAGTGTTGTCATCCACGTGGTCCATCCCAGCAGTTGTTCCTCTGTTTAAAAGGGAGAGGGAGTCCCGTGTCTCTGTGGGACAAGGGTGCATTCAACTCTTTGGGTGGCGGCTTGACATGGTCTTGATGTTGGGCGACCTCAAGAGGCAGCCCTTGACTTTGAGTGTTTAATTCAAGAACTGCTGTGGATTTGACGCCATTTTCTGAGGCCATCTTTTGTTTGTCGTAGGCTTTGGGCGCCAAGTCTCACAACTGTTGAGCCCTCATTGTTCGCAGACATGCAAGGATGCCAAGATGGTGGCTTACCCCAGGATGAAGGTTTCTCAGGAAGAGAGTTTTGAAGTTCAGATTATCGTCCATGTCCGGTTCGTTGCGAGTTCTGAAGTATGCTCGACTGAGTCGGCTGTAGTAGGCTTGAGGAGATTCATGACGACCTTGTTTCGTCTCCAGGGCAGCCACTAGTCCTTGTTCTGACTCAGGGTCAGCAAATTCTTTTAATGAGGGCTTCTCAGAGCAGGTGGTGAGCAGGCTGCCAGTCCAGGAAGCTGCGCACTTCAGGGCTGGATGTTGTTCGGAGCAAATAGTCTATCTTTGTCAGTGACATTGGCTTTCATTTCCAGGTGAAAATCGATATCTTGCAGGTAAGCTTGGACATCCTGGCTACCTGGCACACTTGGGGTGAATTTGCCAATGTTCCAGGCGAGCTTGTCGAGGTCTTTGAGGCCCAAGCCATGCGATGATCTGTGGCTGGCTGGAGCAAGTTCTTTTAGCTTGGTTGTGAGGTAGGGTTCTTCAGAGGGAGCTGGTGAATGCTTCAGCACTGCTCCCTCTCCCTTTTGATTGCGTGTCAGTCCAGGAACAGGGGAACCGGTCCTGCTTGGCAGTGGTGAGACTGGTGCCCGTCGGGTCCTTGTTGGCTCGGGGCGCAGCTCATAGGCATGTTTGAATTCCTATTTGATGCTGTCGGACTCCTCTTTGATGTAGTCCAGCTGTCGTGTTAGGTGGCTGATCTAATTTCTCGTTTCAAGGACTTTAATTCTGCTGTTCTTGTCTCTAAAGTCAGCCGTTGCCTTTTCCAGGAGCTGTTCTGCATACTGTAGCTTGTTGGAGACATCAACGCAGTCTGCCTTGCCTTGTTCCATTTCTTGGGTAGTAGCAGACTTGGGTCTTGTCTCATAAGGCTTATGTTGTCATCGAGCTGGTCCTGTGTCTGATGCCTCAGTGTTTCAGCAGCCTTGGGTAGGAGGCTGTCTGTTGCAACACTTAGCCATGTCTCAAGGTCCTCCCAGTGGCCAACAGGGTCTGTTGTGCGAGACATGTTTTGACGTGGTGAGGGAGCTCTAGAAACGAGACTGACACAGACCTTGAAGAGGAGAAAAACAAAACACACCGCAAAGGTGTAAATGTGCAATGTCAGGTGTGGGCTGATGTTGAGTGTGTAATGGGCAGGTGAACGTGGTTCTCTGCGACTGTGATCCTCTGGTGGACGTGCTTCTAATTTGTAGTCTCTGCGGGGGAAATTGGTAAGCGCACACAGGTAGCACAGCTAGAGAACAGAGGGAGAAAACAAGAATAAAAAACAGAGCAAGGAACAGAAGAATAATTGGCTGCTTCCACTTTTCCTATAAGAGAGAGGTGTTTTTTGTAAAGAAAGATTAGAGCTAATGGTAAGATGAGAGAGAAAGACAAAACAAAATACCCTTTTCTGCTTGCAGAATGAGTACAATTAAATGTTCGACTTTTTTTGTTGTTGTTGTTAGATTTAGAAGGATGCTTCTAGACAGGGGTTTGGAAATGGGGATTTCTAAATACCAGGACTGTGACTGTTATTAAAATTTCCTCCGGGGTGAAGGAAAAACTATAATGACAGTATCGGTCTCTCAGCTGGTAGGATTGACAACCATACACCAATTAGATCGTTTCTAGATGTGTGTTTAAAATTTAGTGGACGCCTATCTTCTTGTTGACCTGCTTTAGCCTTGGCTGGTAGGATCCCAGGATGAGAAGGGAAGGTAGGGTGATAGTCAGACAATTTTGAAATGAGGTGTTCAAGTTTCACAAATATTTGTTAAATGTTTATAAAGTTATCTGCTTTTATGATTCTCACAGGTACAATCCCAAAACAGCAGCAGTAGTCAAATCAGAAGAAGACAGCTGAGAGAGAGAGAGAAGGAGAGGGATGTTACTCCCAATGTTAGGAAAAATTACAGGGTTGACAGAGTAGTGGCGCTGTTGGGTCAATACACCCAAGGGGTTGGTTTTGCTGTGTTAGTAGGAGGAGACTAACTGACCTAAGTATTGAGGAAAACCCTAATTTTCTTTTACTAACTGGATGGGCCAATGCTCTTATAAGCTAGGCTTGGTGGTGAGTTAAATTGGTCCAGTGGAGTCCAGTGGAAGGCCCGCACAAGGTTATGTCAGAACAGGTGGCTCCGCACACTGTGACCCACTGTGGTGACAACCGTCACTTCACCGACCAAGCACTAGGGGGAGCGCTATCTACTAACAGGCTTAAGCAAGGGGAAACCTATGAAAATTTAGCTGAGTAAATTAAATAGCTGAAGGAGAGAGAAGGCCTAACAGGTAGACAAGAACTTAATTGCGAATTAAATTAAACTTTTAAATCCGTAATGACAGTTAATGATTAAAATTGAATGATGTAATCATTCAAATTAATAAGAACAATTATAATTAAATTAATCAACTATCATTGAAGTGGGGACGTCCAAACCCTTATTAGCTATAAATGAAATAAAAATTTCAAATCAGTAATATTTAATGATTAAAAATCAATGATGTAGTCATTAAAATTATAAGAGCAATACCAATTAAATTCATCAGTAAGTATTATTGCAATATGGATGCAGAAACTGTAATTAATTATGAAATAAAATTCTAATTTAAAATCAGTAAGGACAATTAATGATTCAACTTAATGAAGTCATTAAAATTATAGGAGTGATTACCATTAAATTACTTAATGAGTATTATTACAATGTGGAGGCAGAGACCGTAGTTAATTTTGAAATTAAAGTTCCAAATCAAGATGATAAATTATCAATATTCCCTGATGTCATCAAAATCGATAAGAGCAGTTATAATTTAATTAATCAATAAGTATTATTAAATTTAATGAAACAAACCAAAGGAAGACCCTTATGTTGAGTTCACACTGCACGATTTTCAAACTCGTCGGATCACCGTTGTTTTCACACTACGTGACTATCTGGGGTAGCATTCAGTTGTTGCGGTGTTCACACTGCATGATGGATCGGCGACAGGGGGTTTCACATTGCATGACTTCACAATAGGAAGAATTGCCGACAGCTCTGTCTGGTGTAGGGTTGCCAGATTTTCGCTACAAAACCCACCCAATTACTACTCAAAACTAGCCTGAAAATAGACCAATTGCTTTCGAGGGGGTCCCCAGTAAAATTCGCGATCGGGGGGGTTAAAATACAAATTTTTTTGGCTGGGTTTTCCTGGTACAATTCACATGCGTTATTGGGGTCGCTTCAACCTGCTGACATAAAAAACAACTGGCGGCAATCGCGGATTTGGCAACACTGGTCTGCAAACAACGTTTCATATAACTCCTCCCTGAAATTCCCGCTGCCCTTTATCTTGTTCTCTCATTGGCTGTAGGTCATCGCCGATGTGTTTTTCAGTCAGAACTAATTTCACACAGCATGATTGTGAATCGCCGACAGCTCCAGATATTTAGCATGCCAAATATTTCACGGGCGCTGGCGACGCATCGGCGATTCTCTCAGATCGTGTCTTTGATAATTCACACTGTGTGATTGTCACTCGCGTGAACGAGCACGGATTTGCCTCCGATTTCGGGCATTTGTCGGCAATTTGGCAAAACCTGTCGGCGAGTGAAAAATCCGACTAAAATCGTGCAGTGTGAACTCGGCATTAAATAAACATGATTAAAAACCAACTATGATCATGTACAGCAAGGTTTATTAAGTTTTTGTCAACGTTCTTTTCAATGGGAGGAGAGGTATAGGATCAATAAGTATGAAAGTGAAAAATTTGGTGAAAAGAGTTAAAGTTCAGATGTTACTGGTTAAGTCACTTCAACACTTCAAACACTGCAAAACACACTGCATTTAAGACCACAAAATGCTACTTGCTAACCACTAGCCTTCAATGCTACTAGCTTTACATAGGCTTCCATGCAAATGCGTTAGCTTCAGTTAGCTTAATTTATGCTAGGCTTTTATTTACAAATTGGTATGTTTCGCCGGGCCGCTAAGAAATATAGAGCTGAGTATCATCAGTATAACAGTGAAAGCTAACACAGTGTTTCCTGATGACATCTCCCAAGGGTAACATGTAAAGAATAATGGCCCTAGTACTGAGCCTTGAAGTACTCCATACTGCACTTGTGATCGATATGATACCCTTTACCTCGCCACTCCACCCCCATACTGCACTTGTGATCGATACGATACCTCTTACCTCGCCACTCCACTCCAGAGCTCGCTCCAGTGTCGGCTCCATCCCATGAGGGCTCCTGTCCCCGAGTTTAGCCCAGTGAGGGCTCCTGTCCCCGAGTTTAGCCCAGTGAGGGCTCCTGTCCCCGAGTTTAGCCCAGAAATAAAAATATGATTTAATTAAATCTCAAATTTAATACAAATCAATTTAGCTGAATTGGTACATTTGTGGTAAACAAATGTAAATAAATGCAATAAAATTAAAAAGAGGTAGAATAAAGTCAAAACAAAAATAAACAATAACACAAGTAAAACCCAGTATGTGGGTGGGGACCACACGAACTGAATCCAAAGAGGAGTTGATGGCATCAACAGGAAGTGACACCAGGAGTGACGGAGAGAGAGGTGTGGTTAGAAAGTTACACTTTACACGCCTATCTAAGCGTTAGTCAGATGCTAACAGCTAGCAGTTGAGGTAAAGGGCTTAGCTTAAGAGTTAGCGTTAGTTACACGCAATTCTTTGTTGACACACAGGTCTGTGAAGTGAATGCTGTGGTCAGATTAACCGGAAGAGTCTGCTCACACCTCCGGGGTCACGTGTTGCTAGGAGACCAATGCAAGCTCACAACAAGTGCACGTGGAGCAGACTTGCACTGCTGTGAGCATGCATGGGAAACTCATGCATGTCCCATACAAATTCATTCATTACTCAAAACAGCACATTCACTTCACAGGCAATGGTGGATTCGTAGTTAGCTACGCTAGAATAACACCATTAATTTTACATAAATGTTTCACATGAGCGAGTCAAAATGAAATACAATGATACATAACACATAATAAGGCCTTAAATTAATGAAATGAGGAGTATCGCTCAGATCACCTACACAGTGCTGAAAAAGGGGATTTCTTCGCCCAAAATCAGACCGATTCATTCTGGTACCATTTATATGAGCTGCTAATCTGAGATTGCGTCGTCAGAAAATAGACTTATGCTCCACTAACAACAGAGATTAGGATTTCTTCGCTAAAATCAGGTTAGTTTCTTATCGTACGATTTAAAAACATTATAGCACTGAAACTTTCTAATACCTGTAGGAAGGCACCTTCAAGCTATAGTTTTATCTGATTATATTCAGAACCTGGTGCGCGCATGTATAAGAGTTACGTAAATGTTTCACATGAGTGGGTCGATATGAATACAATGATACATAACACATAATAAGGCCTTAAATCAGTGAAATGAGGAGCATCGCTCAGATCACCTACACAGTACTGAAGAAGGGGATTTCTTCGCCCAAAATCAGACCGATTTATTCTGGTACCATTTATAAGAGCTGCTAATCCCGAGATTTCGTCGTCAGAAAATAGACTTATGCTCTACTAACACAGAAATTAGGATTTCTTCGCTAAAGTCAGGTTAGTTTCTTATCGTACGATTTAAACACATTATAGCACTGAAAACTTCTTACTGCTCGCAGGAAGGCGCATTCAAACTATAATTTTATCTGGTTTTGATCAGGAACTGGTATGCGCATGGAGAAGAAGTTACTAACTTATGAAACAGACACATAAGATTGATTACTGGGTCTGCTTGCAACCAATGTTTAAAACGACTCCACCGTTCTAAATTACTACTCGTACTGCATAAAGTAGGAAACTATTGTTTCCCCAGCAATGTGAATGCCATTTTTCTGGCTAGCTTGTCAAAGTTTCTGGGGGTCACATCATGCGCTGCTGCAGGGATGCTTGGAAGGGACCCCCTCCTCTCTGTGGTTGCTGGAGGTATTATGGGTCTGTCTGCTGAGTTGTTAAGCAGAAAGTGCTGGCTCCCCCCTTCGTAGCTTCGTGCACCTGAGGGAGTTTTGCACTGCTGAGTGAGGATGCAGGAGTAGGGTGTTTCTCCCACTGTGTTTCCTTTTGCAGCCTATAAGAGTACCTGAGTTCTCTTTGGACCATGTCAAGTTTGTCTTGAGTGTTGTTCAGCTGCGGGATCAGAGTCTCAATTCTGGCAACTTTGCCTAAGAGCTCAGAATTTGCTGCTTTAATAGTAATTTTGTGTGGGATGTTTCCTTTCCAGGTCCTTTCTGGCTACCTTTTCCAGGTGCTCTTGCTGTTCAGCAGCTGTCAGAGCCTTTTTAAATCTATTGATTTCCTCCTGTAACTCCATTTTGCTGGGGTCCTTGTGGGCTACCGCTGTGATCTGTTGCTTGAGATCATTTACCTCCTGTTTCAGACCCATGAGGTTGTGGGCCAGGAAGATAATGACCTTGGCGAGCTTTTGTAGCCACAACTCTCGCCCGAGTCCTGAGTCTGAGGCACACCCCTCTCCGCGTCCAGCCGCTTTCGGCTCAGTAGGTGGTCGTCGGCCCTGGGCAAAGGGGGTGTTCCTCACGACGCCTGCCCAGCCCTCTCTGGTCTGCATTCTGGGCAGTTAGTCTGAGCATCTGCAACGTTTTGACACACTGGTGTTGAGAGTAAGGGCTAGAGACTACTACAAGATCAAAACAGAGTGTGAATGCTAAAATAGTTTTGGGTCAGCATATGTTTTGCTGAAAAGGACGTAAACAGGATTTTGATTGATGATTTAAGACTACTGTCAAATTATTGTCAAATTATCACTCAGAATTTGCTGACGGTTCCCCAAACAAGCTTCATCTCTGAGGTATGAAGGAGAAAAGGGAAAAGCAGAAGGAAAAGGAGAGCATTTCTATTCAGATTATGCTGATTATTTTTGAAAATAAACAAATCAAAAATAGAAATGTCTCTGGTTCCTTTTGAGGTTCAGAGAGAACATCAAGGGGGCATAACATGTAAATGGATTTAAAATTAGCTGACTTCTATTATTAAAACAGGGTAATCAATCTGATATTAGGAACAATCAGTAGCACTCGTGATTAACTGATTTGTGTTGGGCAACACACCATGTCTGGTCACAGCTGCTGCGTGTTCAGCTCCCATGCTGGGCCATGCCATGTGTGTGCCCCGCCCTCCGTAGCGCGTTATTCACTGTGCCACTAAAAACACCCAATAACTTAATGATTCATCTCTAGATAGACAGTTAAAATGTAATTAAATTTAGATTTAATTAACTAGTAACTGAGCAATAGCATTCAGGAAGGATACATCTAAGATAGTTAAATTCGCTGAGATGAATTGAAGATTGAGAAACATAGAAAAAGAAGAAAAAGAAGGAAGAGAAATGGAAAAATCAGAAACCAGGGATTAGGTTAAATTCAAATTACTTCACACTGCACACACGCATGCTGTATTTAAGAGCTTCAATTAAAGAGTGTTAACCCCTAATTGTGAAAGCTATTTGAGTAGCTTAGCCTAAAATGAAACTATGCTAAGTCGTGTTAGCTTAGCTGCTTCAAATGGTTTGTTTACAAACATGGCGTGTTGTGCTATGTGACGTTAGCACTTCCTGTGACAAGTTGTTGTCACGGTAACCAATGCATGCCAGTGTAATTAACGCAGTTTAATGTCTGTCTATGTTAAACAGTCATAGTTTTAGAACGTGGTGCTTTCAACCTTCAAGACTTGTTGCATTACATTAGCACTTCGGTGAGTGCTTCTCTAATGCAACAATAAACTTCTTGCACTTGTTTAAAGAATTACAAAACATGTTTACTGTAAGTTAAAACCGGTTTAAACATATATGTAGTTATGTTTGCCTCACATATGAGTACTAAAGTACAGTATTACACCTTTAATTTCACTCAGCGAGTGAAACACAGTAATGACCACCAGGTTGCTCGGCTTATATATATACAGTCAAAGTGTAGATGAACTGCTTCAATCTAATTATAAACTATAAGGCCTTTATGCTGTAGAAAGAGGAGCAGCGCTCACATCTACCTTGATATAACTGTACTGAGATTTCTTCTTCAAAGAAACAATTTAAAACAATACTGCAATTTTGTGATTTCTTCACTAAAGCATATTACATTATGGTACAGTTTGGACATGCCGCTGAGCTGAGATTCAGACTTACGCTTTGTCAAGACAGATTTATGCTTTAATACTGAAATTAGGGTTTCTTTGCTAAAATCAGATTAACCTGACACCGATACCATTAAGCATGAAATACATAAAGACTCTACCAATTATAATAGCGGTACCAATTCAAACCCCCACTTTATCTGCATCTCAACAAGCCAGCAAATAGGGACACAACAGGGCATCTGAAGTCAATCCTATTTTAACCTGGGCTATCACAACACTGCAAAACACACTGCATTTAAGACCACAAAATGCTACTTGCTAACCACTAGCCTTCAATGCTACTAGCTTTACATAGGCTTCCATGCAAATGCGTTAGCTTCAGTTAGCTTAATTTATGCTAGGCTTTTATTTACAAATTGGTATGTTTCGCCGGGCCGCTAAGAAATATAGAGCTGAGTATCATCAGTATAACAGTGAAAGCTAACACAGTGTTTCCTGATGACATCTCCCAAGGGTAACATGTAAAGAATAATGGCCCTAGTACTGAGCCTTGAAGTACTCCATACTGCACTTGTGATCGATATGATACCCTTTACCTCGCCACTCCACCCCCATACTGCACTTGTGATCGATACGATACCTCTTACCTCGCCACTCCACTCCAGAGCTCGCTCCAGTGTCGGCTCCATCCCATGAGGGCTCCTGTCCCCGAGTTTAGCCCAGTGAGGGCTCCTGTCCCCGAGTTTAGCCCAGTGAGGGCTCCTGTCCACAAAAAAAATAAAAAAATAAATAAAATCAAATTTAATACAAATCAATTTCGCTGAATTGGTACATTTGTGCTAAACAAATGTAAATAAATGCCATAAAATTAAAAAGAGGTAGAATAAAGTCAAAACAAAAATAAACAATAACACAAGTAAAACCCAGTATGTGGGTGGGGACCACACGAACTGAATCCAAAGAGGAGTTGATGGCATCAACAGGAAGTGACACCAGGAGTGACGGAGAGAGAGGTGTGGTTAGAAAGTTACACTTTACACGCCTATCTAAGCGTTAGTCAGATGCTAACAGCTAGCAGTTGAGGTAAAGGGCTTAGCTTAAGAGTTAGCGTTAGTTACACGCAATTCTTTGTTTACACACAGGTCTGTGAAGTGGGTGCTGTTGTCAGATTAACCGGAAGAGTCTGCTCACACTTCCGGGGTCACGTGTTGCTAGGAGACCAATGCAAGCTCACAACAGGTGCATGTGGAGCAGACTTGCACTGCTGTGAGCATGCATGGGAAACTCATGCATGTCCCATACAAATTCATTCATTACTCAAAACAGCACATTCACTTCACAGGCAATGATGGATTCGTAGTTAGCTACGCTAGAATAACACCATTAATTTTACGTAAATGTTTCACATGAGCGAGTCAAAATGAAATACAATGATACGTAACACATAATAAGGCCTAAAATTAATGAAATGAGGAGTATCGCTCAAATCACCTACACAGTGCTGAAAAAGGGGATTTCTTCGCCCAAAATCAGACCGATTCATTCTGGTACCATTTATATGAGCTGCTAATCTGAGATTGCGTCGTCAGAAAATAGACTTATGCTCCACTAACAACAGAGATTAGGATTTCTTCGCTAAAATCAGGTTAGTTTCTTATCGTACGATTTAAAAACATTATAGCACTGAAACTTTCTAATACCTGTAGGAAGGCACCTTCAAGCTATAGTTTTATCTGATTATATTCAGAACCTGGTGCGCGCATGTATAAGAGTTACGTAAATGTTTCACATGAGTGGGTCGATATGAATACAATGATACATAACACATAATAAGGCCTTAAATCAGTGAAATGAGGAGCATCGCTCAGATCACCTACACAGTACTGAAGAAGGGGATTTCTTCGCCCAAAATCAGACCGATTTATTCTGGTACCATTTATAAGAGCTGCTAATCCCGAGATTTCGTCGTCAGAAAATAGACTTATGCTCTACTAACACAGAAATTAGGATTTCTTCGCTAAAGTCAGGTTAGTTTCTTATCGTACGATTTAAACACATTATAGCACTGAAAACTTCTTACTGCTCGCAGGAAGGCGCATTCAAACTATAATTTTATCTGGTTTTGATCAGGAACTGGTATGCGCATGGAGAAGAAGTTACTAACTTATGAAACAGACACATAAGGTTGATTATTGGGTCTGCTTGCAAGCAATGTTTAAAACGACTCCACCGTTCTAAATTACTACTCGTACTGCATAAAGTAGGAAACTATTGTTTTCTGGTTAGCTTGTCAAAGTTTCTGGGGGTCACATCATGCGCTGCTGCAGGGATGCTTGGAAGGGACCCCCTCCTCTCTGTGGTTGCTGGAGGTATTATGGGTCTGTCTGCTGAGTTGTTAAGCAGAAAATGCTGGCTCCCCCCTTCGTAGCTTCGTGCACCTGAGGGAGTTTGCACTGCTGAGTGAGGATGCAGGAGTAGGGTGTTTCTCCCACTGTGTTTCCTTTTGCAGCCTATAAGAGTACCTGAGTTCTCTTTGGACCATGTCAAGTTTGTCTTGAGTGTTGTTCAGCTGCTGGATCAGAGTCTCAATTCTGGCAACTTTGCCTAAGAGCTCAGAATTTGCTGCTTTAATAGTAATTTTGTGTGGGTGTTTCCTTTCCAGGTCCTTTCTGGCTACCTTTTCCAGGTGCTCTTGCTGTTCAGCAGCTGTCAGAGCCTTTTTAAATCTATTGATTTCCTCCTGTAGCTCCATTTTGCTGGGGTCCTTGTGGGCTACCGCTGTGATCTGTTGCTTGAGATCATTTACCTCCTGTTTCAGACCCATGAGGTTGTGGGCCAGGAAGATAATGACCTTGGCGAGCTTTTGTAGCCACAACTCTCGCCCGAGTCCTGAGTCTGAGGCACACCCCTCTCCGCGTCCAGCCGCTTTCGGCTCAGTAGGTGGTCGTCGGCCCTGGGTAAAGGGGGTGTTCCTCACGACGCCTGCCCAGCCCTCTCTGGTCTGCATTCTGGGCAGTTAGTCTGAGCATCTGCAACGTTTTGACACACTGGTGTTGAGAGTAAGGGCTAGAGACTACTACAAGATCAAAACAGAGTGTGAATGCTAAAATAGTTTTGGGTCAGCATATGTTTTGCTGAAAAGGACGTAAACAGGATTTTGATTGATGATTTAAGACTACTGTCAAATTATTGTCAAATTATCACTCAGAATTTGCTGACGGTTCCCCAAACAAGCTTCATCTCTGAGGTATGAAGGAGAAAAGGGAAAAGCAGAAGGAAAAGGAGAGCATTTCTATTCAGATTATGCTGATTATTTTTGAAAATAAACAAATCAAAAATAGAAATGTCTCTGGTTCCTTTTGAGGTTCAGAGAGAACATCAAGGGGGCATAACATGTAAATGGATTTAAAATTAGCTGACTTATACTTAATATATCAATTAATAAGACTAAGTTTGATACTTGCAAGTCTCGTCTGTCTGAAAATAGATTCCTGATGCAATCTTAAGGCCCAAGATCTTGCTGAAGTTGGTTGATGAGAAAGAACCAGTTTGCGTCAGAGTAACTTGAAGAATGGAAAGGACAAGGCCGAAGCCTGGCACGAGCTTAGCGTTTTCGGGAGTGTTTGTCTCACCGCCTCTCAGAATTCCAACAAACCACCGAACTGGGAGGGTCCCTGGAGCAGGGCCTTTAAGGTCGGAGAAGATCCCCGCCTTTCAAGATGGGCTTGTCCAATGAGAAAGATGGAAATTCCGAGCGGGAGGTGGCAATTGCTGGAGGGTTTTACGACCCTTTGTCTCTAAGCATGGTAATTTGCAAATGGACTTGAATCGGAATTACTAAAGATTCTCAGGACCCTAATATATATTGCCTATGTACCAATATATAATATACACGCTTGTTTCGATCATAAGAAGGCGTATTCATAGATACTACACATGGTAGAGATATATATATATGTAAGCTGACAGGAGTGTGTTTCGATTATAAGTCTGCATAACCGTATACAATTTCAAAGACCAAATACACGATGACAATAATATACCCAATGACCTGAAGGATCATGTGTGTTCATTCAAAGAAAGGTTTTCCTTTGACTTAATTAGTAGAAAAGTCAATTTCTACTCTGCCGCTTGCCCTGGGACATGCAGGGATTTTCCCTGCTTTGCATTCTTTTGGCCAATAAACCCAGTGATATCAGCGTTGGTTGCCATGCAACCAGGTGCCTGTTCGGCTTCCTGGGGTGTTACGCATTTCGGGGGGAAGGGTTCATGGGTCCTCATATGGCTTGTTAACTGAGGGGGGTTACAGAGTATTTGTTAAATATAAAAACAAAATATATATTGTGTTTGATTGGTCCAGATGCTACACCATAAATGGAGAAACGCAGACCTAGTAATATTGTTCACATGCTTTTCAAAAGATAAAGTACTACCGAGGACGACACCCAGACTTTTAAACCGAATAGATGGGGAGATTAGAGTTAGTTATCAACAGAAAGTGGAAAAACTATAGAATTTTGACCAATTATATTTGGTACCAACAAGGAGAACATCTGTTTTGTCAATATTCGGCTTGAGAAAGTTACGCGAAAACCAGGATCTAATCTCTTCTAAGCAATCCAAAAGAGAGGAAGAAGGGTATAATTTGGCTTAGAAGACAAATAAAGCTGGGTGTCATCGGCATAGCAATGAAAACTAATGCCATATTTCCTAAAAATGTAACCAAGGGGTAGTAAATAAATAATAAATAAAAGAGGGCCCAAAACAGAGCCTTGAGGAAGACCAGCTGTAATGGGTGAAGCGTTTGATCCGAAATGTTTAAGTTGAACAAATTAAGTGCCCACAGAGAGATAAGATCTGAACCAACTAAAGCCCGGGATACACTGCACGATTTTTGGCTGTCCCAGAGGAAAGACTGCCATCGTGAAGCAATCGTGGCAATTTCTGTGATCGTGGCTCTTAATTGGTGGTCCTATGTCATACAGTGAGAGAGGTTCAAAGACGGGCGTTTTCCCGGTCTTGCGACCAAAGATAGCCTACGATAGTTTTCTGATAGTGTCAGAAATTCAACATGCAACAAAAGTGTGTTTGTTGCAACGACCTGCGTCTACTCAGCAGCCAATGAAATTGCAACATGAAATGACGTATTGATCCACGCGACCAGCAGCGTTACAATTTCAATGCTATGGAGGCAAAAAATGTAGAAGGTATACTGGTATGTGGGATACCCATAAAGAACAAATTCTTGTGGAGTTGTGGCAGCAGAGGGCATGTTTGTACGATGTGTCCTCTAGCTGCTATCATGACCGCACCAAAAAGGACATATCATGGAAGGAGATAGCGGAGGAACTGCAGCTGCCAAGCTCCCTGTTCAAAACTGGCATTCCAAGTTGTCCTCTTTTCCCGAGCCATGAGCGGGTCCATATTGCCCTCTTCCACCGGTGCCTCTTCTTTGTTCTATGTCGTACAGTGAGAGAGGTTCAAAGACGGGCGTTTTCCCGGTCTTGCGACCAAAGATAGCCTACGATAGTTTACTGACAGTGTCAGAAATTCAGCTTGATCAGCGCACAGTGTGTTTGTTGCAACGACCTGCGTCTACTCAGCAGCCAATGAAATTGCAACATGAAATGACGTATTGATCCACGCGACCAGCAGCGTTACAATTTCAATGCTATGGAGGCAAAAAATGTAGAAGGTATACTGGTATGTGGGATACCCATAAAGAACAAATTCTTGTGGAGTTGTGGCAGCAGAGGGCATGTTTGTACGATGTGTCCTCTAGCTGCTATCATGACCGCACCAAAAAGGACATATCATGGAAGGAGATAGCGGAGGAACTGCAGCTGCCAAGCTCCCTGTGCAAAACTGGCATCCCAAGTTGTCCTCTTTTCCCGAGCCATGAGCGGGTCCATATTGCCCTCTTCCACCGGTGCCTCTTCTTTGTTTCAGCGCACATGAAAAGCACAACTGCCAAAGCACGATCCATCTTGATGTACTAGTATTTGTTTACCACTAGCGCATGCTGATGACGTTGCGCTAATGTGTCGCAGCCGTCGCAGCCTACGATTCAATAGGTATCATCATACAGTCTACAAGCTTGTCGTACCCAAGTTTAAACGATCCATGTCGCACAGTGTGATAAAGTAATGATCTTATAGGATTGCTAAAATCGTGCAGTGTATCCCGGGCTTAAGAGGGACACCTGTAAAACCTATAGAGAGTAGTCTATCTAAGAGAACTTTGATGAGAAATTGTATCAAAGGCTGTGCTTAAATTGAATAGAATAAGTATAGTTAAAAGTCCAGAATCGGCTGACACCAGCAGATCATTATCAGAATCAGAATGAGCTTTATTGCCAGGTATGTTTTCACATACGAGGAATTTGTTTCCATGACAGAAGCTTCCGCAGTGCAACAGAATGACAGCAACAGAAGAAAAACAAAAAAAATTTAAAAAAATAAATCGGCTGACACCAGCAGATCATTATCAGAATCAGAATGAGCTTTATTGCCAGGTATGTTTTCACATACGAGGAATTTGTTTCCATGACAGAAGCTTCCGCAGTGCAACAGAATGACAGCAACAGAAGAAAAACAAAAAAAAATTAAAAAAAATATAAATAAAAAAATAGAACAAGTAAATAAGGAATGACAATATATAAATTGACAATTGTATGTGCAGGTATATTACTATAGACAACCCTGAGGAGCTCCAGTGCTGATTATACAGGTGCTGGATGTGAGTTTTCCCAGCATCACTAGCTGCTGCCTGTCGGAGAGCAGAGTTAGTTTGGGCAGGAGGAGGTTTGGGATGATGGTGTTAAAGGCCGAGCTGAAGTCCATAAACAGGATCCTCACATAAGTCCCTGGTCTGTCTAGATGTTGCAGAATATAATGCAGTCCCATGTTGACTGTTTCGTCCACAGACCTGTTTGCTCGGTAGGCAAACGGAAGAGGATCCAGCAAGGGTCCAGTAATTTCCTTCAGGTGGGCCAGCACCAGTTTTTCAAATGACTTCATGATGACAGACGTTAGAGCCACAGGCCTGTAATCATTTAGTCCTGTAATTTTGGATTTCTTTGGATGGGGATGATAGTAGAGCATTTGAAGCATGAAGGGACTTTGCACAGCTCCAGTGATCTGTTGAAGATCTGTGTGAAGATGGGTCAGCACAGGATGAAGATGGGGGCCAGCTGGTCAGCACAGGATTTCAGAAAGACTGGTGAAACACAATCTGGGCCTGGTGCTTTTTTTCCTTTTCTGCTTCCGGAAGACCTGGCACACCTCGTCTTCGCTGATCTGAATTGCAGGTGTGGGGGGGAGGGGGGTTGCTGCAGGTGTGAATGGTTGTGTGGAGAGGTGTTCAGGGCGGGTGTGGGGTGTTTTTTTAAAACCTGCAGTAGAACTCATTCAGATCGTCTGCCAGTTGTTGATTCTCCACAGTGCTGGGGAATGGTGTCTTGTAGTTGGTGATCTCTTTCAGACTTTTCCACACTGATGCAGTCGCGGGAAGTGAACTGAGTCCTTAGTTTTTCAGAATAATTCCTCTTTGCCACTCTGATCTCCTTTTCCAGTGTGTGTTTGGCCTGTTTATACAAGACATTGTCCCCCTTCCTGAAAGCATCTTCTTTGGCCTGACGGAGCTGTCTGAGTTCTGCAGTGAACCATGGTTTGTCATTGTTG
>NW_015506061.1:285410-316590 GCF_001515645.1 Sinocyclocheilus grahami | reverse complement strand
AGACTGCACCAGACAGCCAGCTCTTTAACCTCCTGTCTGTAAGCAGACTCGTCACCGTCCTGAATGAGGCCGATGAGTGTGGTGTCATCTGCAAACTTCAGGAGCTTGACAGAGGGGTCTTTAGATGTGCAGTCGGTGTAGAGGGAGAAGAACAGTGGGGAGAGAACACAACCCTGAGGAGCTCCAGTGCTGATTATACAGGTGCTGGATGTGAGTTTTCCCAGCATCACTAGCTGCTGCCTGTCGGAGAGCAGAGTTAGTTTGGGCAGGAGGAGGTTTGGGATGATGGTGTTAAAGGCCGAGCTGAAGTCCACAAACAGGATCCTCACATAAGTCCCTGGTCTGTCTAGATGTTGCAGAATATAATGCAGTCCCATGTTGACTGTTTCGTCCACAGACCTGTTTGCTCGGTAGGCAAACGGAAGAGGATCCAGCAAGGGTCCAGTAATTTCCTTCAGGTGGGCCAGCACCAGTTTTTCAAATGACTTCATGATGACAGACGTTAGAGCCACAGGCCTGTAATCATTTAGTCCTGTAATTTTGGATTTCTTTGGATGGGGATGATAGTAGAGCATTTGAAGCATGAAGGGACTTTGCACAGCTCCAGTGATCTGTTGAAGATCTGTGTGAAGATGGGTCAGCACAGGATTTCAGACAGGTTGGTTTAACACAATCTGGGCCTGGTGCTTTTTTCCTTTTCTGCTTCCGGAAGACCTGGCGCACCTCATCTTCACTGATTTGAGGTGCAGGTGTGGGGGAGAGGGGGGCTGCAGGAGGTGTGAATGGTTGTGTGGACAGGTGTTCAGGGCGGGTGTGGGGTGTTTTTTTAAAACCTGCAGTAGAACTCATTCAGATCGTCTGCCAGTTGTTGATTCTCCACAGTGCTGGGGAATGGTGTCTTGTAGTTGGTGATCTCTTTCAGACTTTTCCACACTGATGCAGTCGCGGGAAGTGAACTGAGTCCTTAGTTTTTCAGAATAATTCCTCTTTGCCACTCTGATCTCCTTTTCCAGTGTGTATTTAGCCTGTTTATACAAGACATTGTCCCCCTTCCTGTGAGCATCTTCTTTGGCCTGACGGAGCTGTCTGAGTTTTGCAGTGAACCATGGTTTGTCATTGTTGCAAGTTAGATGAGTCCTGGTAGGAATGCACATATCTTCACAGAAACTGATATAAGATGTTACGGTCTCTGTGAGCTCGTCCAGATTGGTGGAAGCAGCTTCAAAAACACTCCAATCAGTGAGGTCGAAACAGGCTTGTAGATCCCGCTCTGCTCCATCTTTTCATCTTTTTACAGTCCTTAATACAGGTTTAGCTGATTTCAGTTTCTGCCTGTAGGTCGGTATAAGATGAATGATCAGAGAATCAGAGAGCCCCAAAGCTGCCTGTGGAACAGAGTGATATGCATTCTTTATTGTGGTGTAACAGTGATCCAATATATTACGGTCTCTGGTGGGACATGTGATGTGTTGTCTGTATTTTGGCAGTTCACGGGAGAGATTTGCTTTATTAAAGTCCCCAAGAATGATTAAAACAGAGTCTGGGTGTTATTGTTCGGTATCTGTGATCTGATCAGCGAGTTTCTGTAAAGCTGAGCTCACGTGCGCTAAAAGCAAAACTCCTGCGGCGAGTAGAAAGGCTTACAGTTAATGAAAAGCGCTTCTAGATCTGAACAGCACATCTTCATTAACACGTTTACATCTGTACACCACCTTTCGTTGATGTAAAAGCATGTCCCGCCGCCGCGCGATTTCCCCGTTGATTCTGCATCGCGGTCCGCTCTGAACAGCTGAAAGCCCGGCAGATTTAAAGTGCTGTCCGGTATGGCATCATTCCGTGAAACACAGAGCAGCAGAGTGTGAGAAATCCTTATTTGTCCGGGAGAGCAGAAGGAGTTTGTCCGTTTTGTTGGGTAGAGAGGAATAAAAGAAACAGTCTTTAATCCAAGAAATACAGGGTACATCCAAAACTGGGAACGGCAGGAAACACATGAACATAACAAGTAGAACCGACAGAGACCGACTGCACAGACTAGGACTTAAATACAGGGGATGATTGGGGAAATACAGGTGTATGGGATGACAATCAAACTAATTAACAAAACGAGGACAGGAACATGACCAAATAAGGGAACAGAAACAGGGGCAAAACATGACACAGACAGTCCAAATGTATGGCAATTGTATTATGATATGAAACATCCAATTTTCATCCATTTTCTTTCAATAATGTTTTTTAAAGTTTTCCAAGAATTTCGTGATACTAAACTTTTTATTAGTTGTCATGATTTTAAAAGTAGGATGGCTCACTTTTTATAAGATGACTGAAAATTTTACTTGCATTTGTAGTTTATTCTTACTTTTGGAAACCAAATTGTTTTATAATTACTATTATTATTATTATTTCTGTTGTTTCTAGAAGTAGTAATTTTGATAATAGTCAATAGAAAAAAATATACACACACACACACACACATTGTTTGTCCACAGAATAATTACACCTTATTAAATAAAAAGCGTACCCGCACAAACTTCTACCTCTGCCAGCAGGACCTCAATTTCAGACTCTGAAAAGTTTTTTTTTTTTCTTTGTGAAATTCGGATATTGGCGTGTGCTCTTTTATATGGTAATGATATTAATTAGGGGGCATTTACAAGGCGGAGAACTGACACCAGTCAGATGTGACAATTTCAAGATCATTTGCGATTTATAAATGCCACATCTGGAAGAGAGGCGCACGCACGTGTTTTTGTACGTACGTTCGTTTTCTCTGAATCGCACTTACGCACTTTTGAGAAATGATCTTAGAACAAATTTAGGACAGTTTTTATGCAACATTTTATAAATGAGGCCCCAGAGGTGACAGACGAGTGCATAATATCGGTTACTATACCAGATAGAGAAAATAAACAGGCTTTGACCAGGAGAGTGGGGAGTGGATCTAACTGACAAGTGGAAGACTTTGTTTGATAAGACCTGATATTTCTTCAATAGAGACAGTCTTTTGTTTGTTTGGTCTTATGTTTGGTCTTACTCTGTTTTAACTTTTTATTTTATATTGTTCAGCACTTTGAATAGCTTTGCTATGTTTAAATGTGCTATATAAATACAATTTACTTAGTTACTGAACACTTCTGGTGTTATTGAGGTGCGATACATGTAAGGTTAGGATCAGGTTTGGTGGTATGGGTAGGTTTAAGGGTTGGTTAAGGGGTCAACAGTGTACAGGGGTCAATTTAATTACTATAAGGGAACAGTGCAATCTGTTTATATTACATTGTTTTGATAAATGAACAAGTTTTCTTGAAAAACTGATTTGTTTTCTCCTGTTGATATATGATTAAAGGAATATCCTGTTTAATAATATACAGTAGTATACTAACATAAATGTTAATTGCTTTGTACCCAAATTGCACTGTGTTTGTCTTTAAGAAGCATTTACTTAAACCACCCTTTACACAAACATTGCTACAGCAGTCCAGTGTCTAGTGCCCATAAAGGTACTGAATGATTAGTAAAATATTATAAACATCTACAGTACAGATGATACATAGTCTCATCTTTAGATTGGGTAGTGCAAAAACATTAACAAATAATTAATAAATAATTTGTAAAGCTGTGAAAATACGGTGGATTCAGGACATTTCAGACACTTTTTGCCATTGAGAATACTCCTCATGAAGGAACTAATGATTAGTAATTGTTTATAAACATTTACAAATGAGGAATAGTTTCCACTTTAGACTGAGTACTGCAAAAACATGGACAAATAAGTAATAAATTATTTAAGATGTGCAAATAGTAGAAGTCTATACAACAAACGGAGACGAAATGTATGGCCTTTACAGACTGTGATTATGAGTTAATGAATAATATGATAACATTAATTGTTTAGTGAATAGTTAAGTGCTTAAAATGACCAATTAAGCTACTTTTTCACAACATTTGTAAATGTAAAAAAGAGCATAAAGTTTCTTTTAGTTTCTGTCTTTCCAGAACAGTACAACCCAAATATTTGAGTGTGTACAGTGCATTTTACGGTGGAAAGTTTCCTGAACCTGGTAATGGGCATAACAATTCTGTCACACGCTTGAGGAATTCGGCCAATCACAACGGACTAGATAGCTGGCCAATCAGAGCACACCACACTTTTCAGAATGATGAGCTTTGTAAAAATCAACGCGTTTCAGAAAGGTGCGGCATAGAGGAGCAACAGTAATGTACAGTATGTGGAAAATAATGTGTTTTTTAGCCTTAAACCTCATAAACGCATTGCATTACAAAAGTAATATTATACTTCACTAATTTCTTATTTAGCATTCTCAGCATCACTCAGGCAGTGTCCTACATTAGCTACAAAGTCCATATTTTCAAAACAATGTTGTTAAATAGCAAGAAAAACAGATGGTGCAAATGCATGATCTCTAAGAAAACCATATAACTGTAATTCAGGCATGTCATGAGAAAGAAGGGAACATTGAAAACAAGTTACAGAACCCTCATATTGTTCCAAAGTCCACATCCCTGTGGCCACACAGGGGGCCCAGACCCCATTTTGAAAACCCCTGCTTTATACAACACTACAGTACACCAATAACAAATTTTGTGTTCCTTGATAGAAATAAAGTTATGTGAGTATTATGACAGAATTTAAATTTTACATGAGCTATACCTTTAAGCTCTAAGCAGATTGTTCTTCTTGCAGATGTCCTACAAGACAGTGAGCCTGTCAATAGGTGAACAGGCCCTCCACATAAAACTCCCTTATTCATACTAGTTTGCTGTGAAGTCTCAACCTCACCCCAGCTCTCCTTTCATTTCTTCTTTGGGCATTTCTTTCATCTGAGCAGTGGGGCAAAACAGACATGGATGGCCAGTTGTGTGTCAGCAGACACTAGCTACTTGAGCTTTGACCCTGTGCTCCAAATCCGGTTTTAGGTCTGGCAGTCTGTTCAGCATAGGATAAAGATATTGGATGTCTAGGGGAGCGAATTTCGATACCTCTGGCCTAAAATGTCTGTCTAGTCTAGGTTTGACGATGGACAACAATATGAGACTCACTGTTATCAAATCATGCAAATGAGAAAATGTTATTAACTGTTATTTGCTTATTGCTTCTTTGCATTAGTCACATCAACTATAATACTAAATCTGAAACTATTAAAAACGTTTAATCATTTTCATTAATAGAAATAAAGCTGAAAAAAATATATAATAAATAATACAACAATAACATTGTTTCACCTGTTCAAACTCGCTGTGTCGCCATCAGTCACAAGACATGCCAGAACTGCCTGTATAGTGCCTGCCACCTTATTTCTAAAATGATTGATAGAAAACAAAAAGGGATGTGTATGATAGTTCTGATTGAGACAATGTGTTAATATTGTCTGATCTCAGTTTTTGGTTATCAAATCTTCAGAATGATAATGCATAATGATAATGATAATGCACACAGACCAGGTGGAATGTAGTACTCATGCTCAGGAGGTGATGACATCAAACTACCACTAGTGCAAATGGAAATCGACAGTAATTTCCTTGAACAAAGTGACAGTCAGTGGTGCTCCATGCTCATATGACAGACTGTCTTCAGAGAAGATGCAGAAGAGGAGGAGGAAGTTGATGTACGTCTGAGCAGAGCAGAGAGAATGTATCATATTGCTAATGCCAATCATAGCTGGTCAAGTGGGCAACAAGGGGCCTGTCTCAAAGAGAATAAGAGATAAAACGTTTTGAGCACATTCTGAAGTGACAAATCATCAGAATATTATTTTAAATTAGAATGTTGTGTATGCTCTGCTTTGGTTTACTTCTAATGTTCCTTGTCCCGTACCTGTTTCCTTTTTTACCATTTTCCCACTACTTTCTGATTTGAGTTACACAACTATTCCCTGTTCCATTGATTATGTCCTTGTGTATTTAGGCCCTCGGTTCTTTCTATTTATTGTTTGGTGTTGTCAATGTTTATATGCAGTTTGCTGTGTCTTTTCTTGAGGGTTCCCCTGGCAGATTAAAGACTTTGGAAATTATTCTGTTTTGTATGTATTGGACTACATATTGTGACAAATGTAGAGCAGACCAATTAAGAAATATTGTGTAGAATAAATACAATTTTATAATTGTATAATAGACAACTATACAACTACATTTTATATTCAGATATTCAAGATGGTTCTATAAACTGCAGAAAATTCTGCATTACATCTACGGTACAATCAAGGCCCCTTAGCAGCAGTGTAAATCTCAGAACAAACTGCATGAATTTCTAAAAGTGTGTCCTCTGATAGAGACAAACCAGCTCAGATCACCCTGACCTGCTGGAGTCTCTCTCTGCGTTGCCTCTGTTGCTCCCAGTAACAGCTGTGCTCCAATTACAAACTCATGACACTGCCTGACCCATATTAGCATGCAATTAGGACCCCCCATCCTCTCCTGATTTAAACAGGGCTCAACATCACCACTGACCATGCCACGGCCCTAATTGTCTCCTAATGTTTCCTGTGGCACAGTGTATTCAGGAAACTATCAAGAGCTACCTGGTGGGTCTTCCACAAAAGGGTGGAACAATTTAGGTGGACATTGGTAGTCTTGATTCATATAGTGAGTTCTAAAGTATACTGAAAATACTATGCCAAAGGTACTAATATTAACCCGTTTAATCCCAAATTTTTCCCAGACATGAAAATATCCAAATGATGTGTCATTCGTAACCATTTGAAATATTAAAAAAAAAAAATTGGGGAAAAGTGTGAACAATTGGGTTTTATGGTCGGTCCCAATTGACCAGTGGGATAAGGGGAGTACTGAATGAACATATTTCAGCAGTCATACATTTTTTTTTATATATCTTAGCCCAGCTATTTTAAACTGTTTGATCACATTCTAGGGTTATTATTATGCATAAAAAAACCTTATGCAACATTGATAGGAACACTGAGATTAAAAAAAAAAATTATAATAAATCAACCATCAATGCATTTCAACATTTTTTCTTTTTTGTAAAATAACATCAAATTTTTATATTAGTGCTACCAGTATTACAACATCAATATTGTAAATTTTTTGTAACATTTAAATTTTTTATTTAGTGCAATATTTTGTCATTGCAACATTTTAGTGTAATTTTCACTAGCAACTGCAATTGGATTTATATTGTAAGCCCAAGTTCACTCTTATCCCACTGGTCACTATTGTGACCATCAACATGTTTACTCATTCTATGACCACACTCAACAAAACTGAATATATGTGAATTAATATATTAATACTAGTGTTACGGAAGGAAGGATACGAGAAGGTAGGGTCGGATCCAAGTGCAGCTTTAATGTCACAGCGAAGTCAAACAAAGGCAGTAGGTCAAAACACAGGAACAGACAGACTAGACTCAGGCTCAGGAATCGCTAGGCACGGAGCACACAGACAGACAACCATCAACATACACAATACTTCGCAGTGAGTGTGTTTGTGAGAGCAACCTTTATAGTGCTCAAGATAGACAACAGGTGTGTGTGTGTTCATAGTTCATACTCGGCCTCCTTAGCCATGACAGGACAGGAAGTGAGTTCACAAACGGCCTCCATAGCCGTGACAAGACGAGCAGTGAATTCACAGATGGCCTGCATAGCCGTGAAAGGACGGTCAAAGAGTTTGCAAATGGCCTCTATAGCTGTGACAGGACAGGAAGTGAGTTCACAGGCAGCCTCCATAGCCGTGACAGGACGGTCAGTGAGCTCACAAACGACCTCCGTAGTCGTGACAGAACGGGCAGACCGATCAAAATCAGAGTTATCAGTAGAATTCAGACAAGCAGACAGTTCAGAATCAGAGTTACCCGCAGAATTCAGATGAGCAGACAGTTCAGGAATAGGACTCACCACCGTGAGGGGAGCTGGAGCGTATGCCATTTCCCTGAGAGGTTCTGCAGCAATGGCCACCACCTCTGGAAAGTCCGTAGCGGGTATCGCCGCCTCAGTTTCTCCTACAGTGGGCGCCGCTGCTGAGCTTAGAGGGGTTACCAGCGTTGAGAACACGGACACACCAGCCGCTCGCACCGATCTCAGCGGGGGATCCTCCACACTGGAGACCAACCTCGGGCGTTTTGTGGTCAATTCAAGGGGAACAGCGGTGGACGGACACGGCTCTGGTTCCTTAGCTGCGACGGGATGAATCTCTGCAAGGGCCGCCATTACAGGAACGGGATCGGCCTCACCCACAGTGAATGAAGATCCAGACACCAGAAGCGCATAATCCATAAATTGGGCCAGTGATCCACGAGGACCATCCCGGACAAGGTGAGCTTTTAGTGGCTCATTTAGTCCATGAGCAAAAAAGTCAATCAGCATAAAATCCGGCAGGTCTGCATAGTGTACAATGCCTATAAAGGTCTGGATATGGTCCTCGAGGGTTTGTGCTTCCTGTCGTAGACGGACCAATCCTTTTGCCAACTCCATCCTCAATCGGAGTGGCCAGACACGGCTGCTGAATCCTCGGTGGCGAAGTATTCTGTTACAGAAGGAAGGATACGAGAAAGCAGGGTCGGATCCAAGTGCAGCTTTAATGTCACAGAGAAGTCAAACAAAGGCAGTAGGTCAAAACACAGGAACAGACAGACTAGACTCAGGCTCAGGAATCGCTAGGCATGGAGCCATAGTGCACAGACAGACAATCATCAAAATACACAATACTTCGCATTGAGTGTGTGTGTGAGAGCAACCTTTATAGTGCTCCAGATAGACAACAGGTGTGTGTGTGTAATTAGTTCCAGGTGCAGGGCTTGTGGGAAATGTAGTCCATAGTGAGAGCTGACTGATATCGTGACAACTAGACACCTTAAAGGTAATGTGTACCAACAATCTTTGTCATATCTTTATGTTGACATACTTTACTAGCCTTTTGTTTTGGAGCTTTGATGCAGTTATGATCTTCTCAAGGTGCAAACAGGAAATAAACTGCTCTGGTCATGTGACAGTTTGCACTAATTATGTGAAACTGCACATATTTCACTGAGACCCTTTATTTTTTCCATATTTGCAGGAAGTGCACTACAACATCAGTCAGTAAGGTTTTTAGAACTTTATAAATGAAAACCTTTTACAGTCACTATTGTGACCAGTGGGATTAAATGGGTTTTAAGCACAATGCCTTGTGTAATTGATCCAATTCACTTTTATAATACATTCACATGATCCTGGTTTTGTGAACAATTCATTGGTGGACATTATTCTAAAGACCTCTTATTTTTCAAGCCCTCTCATCCAACCACCCTTTTCACCTTCTAATCAAGATCCATCCTATATGTTAATGCTTTAAAATCTGTACAACATTTAATCTCTTCAAGCAAAGTACGTATAGAGTAACTCATACTGTATAGAGTTGATGTATTGGATGTGCAGCCTCAGATTTCAGTATTACATTTGAGCACCACATACTGTTTCACCTGTTCCATGCAGAAATGAAAATGCTTCAATGAAATCACATGAATGATGAAAACTTGTTCTTTAAAGAATCCAACATTGCTCCAGTTGTGATATCATTTTCAGTTAACCTCAGAAGTGCTGTCTAAGACATTTCTTCTCATCCTCCTCTTTTATCTTTTTTATGGATTGCTGTGCTTTTACACTCCAGTAAACACGCTCGGCTTGTGAATGTATAGATGGGTGTGATGTAGGATGCCGTTTAACCCAGAAAAAAGGCAGAGACAGGCCCCGGGGACGAGTCCAATGCTCACGCAACACATCCATCATGAAGGGCAATGGAAAGCGCAGAATGGTGGGCCACCTGTCCTCCCCTGGGGACATCTGCAGTAGGAGAGATGAGACACACTGGTTGTCAGAACATATCCGCCACACGTGGAGACATTGTGAACACTACATCTTTGATGTTCCATATGTCCAGCAGCTGAGAGATTAGTATCTTATATCTGTATGAACTTTCTCATAGGCTGGGTGTCTAAAATAAGGTTGCTTACCACGCCCAATGTGTATATATATATATATATATATATACTAGGGGTTGCACCGGCTAGTCGATTTCAATGCTCTGCCATGATGCTTTAAGCTTGACGTCGACTAGTCGCTGGTCCTATAGAGGGCGCAACAGGATAAGAAATCTTTGAAGGACTTCAACATTTACGCTCCGTTTCCAAATGACAAATAAATGCATACTCTGAAAGCGCTCCACAAGACATGTGTGATTATATTACTGGATGTTGGAAATTGAACGGGAGAATGCACATTTAAACAGCTTATTGTACAGGTAAGTTAATCGCCGTTCTAATCTAATGCGCTGCTGCACTCTAACGCACACACATAGGCTACAGACAGTAGCGCGTACATCACGTGCACGGAATCATTCAGCGCGGAACTGTATTGTCAACACTGTTCTGTGATTTCTCAATAAAATAGCTTAGAAACTGAAAAGTTCAAGCATATATTTCTTAATAACTAAATTCCACAGCTTCACTACTAGTAGATAGATGCTGACAGGTAGAATTAATTTACACACGCAATCGCTGTCTCACTAATGCATTCATATTAATGTAATCTTTACTGTGCTACTTTATAGGTATCTGATTTAGAACGAGCAGAAATCTGTGAGAAATATAACGATTTAAAGACAAAAGAATTGATAAAAAAAGCTGTTATAGGAGCAACAGCCATGTGGGCAGCGCTGTGTCATATGGGTGTCAATGATTGTCTTCTGGACAACTGTCAGATCAGCAGTCTTCCCCATGATTGTATAGCCTAGTGAACCAAACTGAGAGACCATTTTGAAGGCTCTGGAAACCTTTGCAGGTGTTTTGAGTTGATTAGCTGATTGGCATGTCACCATATTCTAATTTGTTGAGATGAATTGGTGGGTTTTTGTTAAATGTGAGCCAAAATCAAACCAAACCAAAGACTTAAACTACTTCAGTCGGTGTGCATTGAATTGATTTAATACACGAGTTTCACAATTTGAGTTGAATTACTGAAATAAATGAACTTTTCCACTACATTCTAATTTATTGAGATGCACCTGTACATACACACTGTAGTGTTGAAATTGATCAAAGACTTCTGCTTTCCTGTCCCAAACCTATCTTGAGTAACAAAAGGGCCATTTGGCATTCCTGAAAGCACGGAGGTGCTGATGTGTATACATCGGGGGTTCTACTAATTGTCACACCTTTTGCCCAGTGGCTGTAATTTGCTGATTGGTCAGTTTGAATGTCTCACAGTTGGTTTTTAGTGACATGGTCAAGGAAGAGATGAAAGAAGATTGTAACTGTAGCTCGGTCTCTTTTCTTTGCTACCTCTCTTCTTTGCTGCATCTTTTCTTTGTTGGAGCTCTTCTTGGGGCTTTGCCCTCTTTCCCTCTTTTCCTTCCTCTCTCTATCACTTTCTCTCAGGTAATATTTTGCATACATGCTGGATACCCTTAACTGTATATGTTTTACCATCCTTCGTCTATTTTGTAATCAATTCAAGTGTAACCATAACAAAATGCTGTTATTAAACCATTCAAATGATAAATTATGTGCTAACTAGTCTTGATTCAACATTAACTTTGAAGTACTACCTATTGCAATACAATATAGTCACTCAATAGCAACGCTCTCCCACATATTTAGCAATTCGGTAACGCTTTAGATTACAACCCGTAAAGAACTATGTAAGTATACTGAATTTATGGTGTACGTTTCTGTAATTATAGTGTACCTATAAAGAACATACGTGTAGGTATAAGGGAACAATGTGTTACGATTGGGTAATAAGGGGGTAACAACAAGATATGCAACCTGCAAAGAACTGCGTAAGTAAACTGAATTTACAGTGTCACTTTTTTGTAATTATAGGGTACCTATTCAGTACCTCCGTGTAGGTATAAGGGAATAATATGCAAAGTTTGGGGAATAAAGGGGTAACAACCTGTAAAATTACAAATCATTTATACTATAAGTATTTTGAAACTAAGAGGTGCTTATTCTAATATTACGTGGTATGTATGGCCTAAACAACAATCTTATGTTTGGGAATGATTCAGAAAGACTATATATACTTTTTATAACTTTATATAGGTATTTTATTATAGGTTGTAATGGGGTGGAAGGAACATGCGAAAAGGAGAGCTCAAATAAATACCCCGGAGGGTGGATTTATTCACAGATAAAGTGTCCAAGTGAGGGAGGTGGGTGCTGAGGTGAGTCGAGGCTTCTCCGGGAGTGAGTCGGTGCTTCTCCGTGAGCGAGTTCCAGTTTGGCGAGTCCGTGTGGCGCTCGTGTTCGGGCTCCTTGGTCACGGGCTGGTTTCTAGAATGTAAAGGAGAGAACACGTTAGACTTCAGCTTCTGGGAGAGTATGTCTTCCCCCACCGTCGGGCCTCACGCGGCTTATCTGGCTGATGACTCTCAGCTGTGACCGACCAGCCCGTGATGAGCGCATGCAGGTGTTTCGCTGATGTTCCATCGGGATGCTCGTCACAAGGTGCATAGGTTTTTTTTAACCATGGGGTACACATTCTATTATTAAAGGATGGACATGATGGCGATTACTGAACAACAAAACTGGACATCTAGTGAAATGAGTTAAAGAGTTTCTGCTATGATTTATAATTCATGAGTCTACTTACCTTATGAAAGCTTATTAGTTGATTTCAGTAACTTCACACCAGCAACTTCTCAACACCACTATCACCAAATAACTTTGCATGATATACCATCAAGGTTCAATGTAGCTAAAAACAAACTTAACTCTTTCCAGCTGTTCTCAGAAAAAAATACATGATACAACATTTGTATTTCAGTGGATGTATACTGTGGTGTTTTTATAGCAAAAAAAGTAAAAAAAACATTAATTTCCACATACTGTACATTACTGTTTCTCCTCTATGCCCCGCCTTTCTGAAACACATCGATTTTTACAAAGCTCATCGGTCTGAAAAGCGAGGTGTGCTCTGATTGGCCAGCTATCCAGTGCATTGTGATTGGCCGAATACCTCAAGCGTGTGATGGAAATGTTATGCCCCTTACCATACTGTGATGCCCTGTCCGGCCGGAGCGATGATTCAAAAACATGAAAACCCATTACAAACAAGGCATTTGTTGCATCCAGTGGGGACATAATTACGGATTATAATGACTTATACTGTCTTTTTACGGGTTGCGTTGCATCACGCCGCGTAAACATAAAAAAATGTCTGCATTTGTGATCGGAGAAATGACAAACAAGCGCTACTCTACACTGCTCAAAACTCGCGTTTGAATCATTAGTGGCAAATCCTTTAAATGAAAACGTACTTACAGTCTGTGAGTCAGGACAGCCGGCATTGTAGTCTACTCTTCCAGAATCAGGAAACAGTCCTCCATAAAATGTGCTGCACACAAATGAATATTTGATTTGAACTGTTCTGGAACAGTGTTGCAAATACAACTTAACCATTGATTTCTAGTTGTCTCCTCTTTTAGAAGACCAAAGACCAAAAAGTTTCGCAACATAAAACACGGCGGGCTGAATGAGGGGAGGCCGTTGGGCTTGAGAACGGCGCAGCCGGCAGATTCGACAAAGGAGCGGCCTGGTGGGCTTGTGGCAACAACATGTGACGACCCTGGGCTGGACTCCGCTTTGTCCACGGTGAAAGCCGATCCGGTGAGCCACAGCGCAAAGTTGATGTATTCCCTCAGCGACCAGCACGGATCCGCTCTAGGCATGACGAAGCGGATATCGTCCTCTTTTGGAAGGCCAAACAAAGTAGTTTCGCTTTCACAACGAAACACACAGCACCTTCACGACATGGCGGCGGCGGCAGTAGCAACAATACTACTGCGAGAATAAAAGTTACACCTTCTTTCTTTGCGTGAACATTTGGGTGGTGTTATGCAAATCTTCCCACATTGTTACAAAGAACGAGCCATTTTAGGTAGGCGTGGTTGACTCTTAATTTTATAAAGAATATCTCTTTGGATTTGAGACTTTAGTCTTTGCAACTTTACAGATCGTCTTTATGCACCAAGAGCTTGTAACACTTCAAAGAGAAAGGAAAAATTTTAATCGCATCATATGACCACTTTAAACTTCATACGCTGTACTCGGCTACGTGATTTGATGACACATCTATCTTCAAGTATAGATGCTAATTGTAAAGAATTACATTCTAAAAATGCAGAAATACAAAAGTCAGAGGCAAAGATTCAGGATCTTCAATCACAGCTAGATAAATTACTAGCTGAACAGTTAGCTCTGAGTGAAAAATTAAAAAATAACAAGGGCGCCATTGCAGTTCTCAAGACTAAGCTAAATGCACACGATTCCATGTCTTCCAAAATGCTTAACAGCGATGGGACTAAAAAGCATGTTCACTTCTTGGAAGAGGTGACTTGCTGTGATGATTCTAGAACTTTTACTTCAGAGGAAGCATGTGCCACTGCTCAAGAAAGTGTGCCGATTTCAGTTCTCAAAGTGATGCAGCACATTAATAGCGCAGAGTCATGGACCACAGAGCATGGTGTAAAGGAAGCATTAGAGAGGCAAGAAAATCCTCAAACTCCAGAAGTACACAGCAGACAACCCTTTGGCAAAGATAGCAGGTTCTGTAGTTCCTGTCACAAAATAGGCCATACAGAGGAAAAATGCTGGTCACTGGGAAGCGGTAGACCTCCACCTTACTTTCTAAGGGCAGATATCAGTGGTCCACATGTAACAAGTCATCAGGTAAAATTCTTAGTGAGTTAACTGAATTGCTCATGCAAGGCCTCCAGCTATTGACTTCATTTGCTAGTGGGTTAGCAGCTTAATAGCAATGAGTTTAATATGTAAACATCCAAATTTCAATTATCCTGTTTGTATTTTCACATTTGTAATTGTGCTAAACACATTGTGTGCATAGAACACACAGTATAGTTGTTTGTGTAACTACATGTGCACAAAGACTAGTTGAGTTTATTCTTTTAAAACACATGATTGCTTTACTGTAAGTGTGTGAAACAAGTTTTAAGGTTGTAGATGCTATGCATTCTAGACCACGTGTCTTGTGTAAACTTAGAATAACTTTAATACTGGAATTGTACAGAAATGTAAAGTTGCATGTGTGTCTATGTTGAATTTGTTTGTCTCCTGAGTGGTACACTCTGCTATAGTGGGTTAGCAGCTTAATAGCAATGAGTTTAATATGTAAACATCCAAATTTCAATTATCCTGTTTGTATTTTCACATTTGTAATTGTGCTAAACACATTGTGTGCATAGAACACACAGTATAGTTGTTTGTGTAACTACATGTGCACAAAGACTAGTTGAGTTTATTCTTTTAAAACACATGATTGCTTTACTGTAAGTGTGTGAAACAAGTTTTAAGGTTGTAGATGCTATGCATTCTAGACCACGTGTCTTGTGTAAACTTAGAATAACTTTAATACTGGAATTGTACAGAAATGTAAAGTTGCATGTGTTTTATGTTGAAATTTGTTTGTCTCCTGAGTGGTACACTCTCTATTTTCCATATAGCTGCAGTTAAGCCATGTACAGGAGCATAGAATTGCCATGTGGCCACAGTGTGATTCACAATTGTCTTAACAATGAAAATGCTTTCGATGCTATTCCATGATATACTTTATCATGCTTCTTAACAAAAAAACCATTGGTGTGGAAGCATTTTGAGCCAGATCACACCTCATACTCACATTCTCAGGCTTGCTCCCTGTTACAACAGGACCAAATTTGCATCACAATCGTACAGTTTCCTCACTTTTGTTTGGAGCATGATTACACTGACACATAGCCACAGCTAAATACAGCCATGTCGATAAAACCATTTGATCTTCACACACAGAGTCAAATCTACATCTGTCTGATACTGCCTCATATCATATTATTTAAGTCTATACATCTGGACTGTATTATAATTGTGAATTTCATCTAATTATTGTTTGTTTTGGTTTCTTTGGGTTTACCTAATCACCTGATCATCTCACCAAGTTTCAAATGTAAATTAGAATTTCTCACTTTTGCCTAAGTACAAATATTTTCATTGATATTTCATGCAACTAATTTGATTTCTGTTTCTTTGTATGTTGTCCATTTCAGTTGAAACAATGATTTTTTGGGGGCATTTGAATTTCTGTATTTGGTTACACTGAATATTTTGCTGATACTCTTAATGATAAAGGGGGATGTTGAAATCAATAATTGTTGGTTCTGTTACAATGCAATTTATTTGAATGTTTCCAAAAACAGTATAAGAGCTTTTCAGATCATCTTTTGTTCTCACATTGACTATCTTTTTAAGTACATCAATTTAAGGGCTTTTTGCCAGAGACAAATTCAATCTGAATCTGGCTGTACACTGGGCGGCCGGAGGAGTGTCGTGCCGTCCACTGAGGGCTATCCTGGTATTAAATGGATATATCACTACCATTTGATGAAGATCTCTCACACAGGACTGCAAGGAGAACAAAGACTGACCAGCTGCAATTGCAACAAGTCTGGATCAGAAGTCTGAAGATGACATCTGCATTGACTGCATACTACAAGAAAGCATGTTTTCATGGACTGTGTCACCTTTTGCCTCTTTAGGTGTGGCCAACGGTGCCAAGGGGGGATTTGTAGGGTTGAAATACATTTGAGCACCACATTCTGTTTAACCTGTTCCATGTAGAAATGAAAATGCTTCAATGAAATCACATGAATGATGAAAACTTGTTCTTTAAAGAATCCAACATTGATTCTTGACCTCAGAATTGCTGTCTAAGATATTTCTTCTCATCCTCTTTTATCTTGAGATGTTGAAAGGAAATAGATTGCTGTGCTTTTACACTCCAGTAAACACACTCGGCTTGTGAATGTATAGATGGGTGTAACGTAGGATGCCGTTTAACCCAGAAAAGAGGCTGATACAGGGAAACCACCCTTACAACATTCATACACAAAACACAGTTAAAATGATATCACACTCTTTTACTTGTGCTAAAAGTAAAAGAGCTAAACATTTTAAACATTTTATACACTGAAAAAAAATCGTTACAAAGGTTTTTTTGAGCTTTATACAATGCAAACTGTTTCAAAGCAGCTAATGAACAAGAAAATAACAGAATAATATGTCAAGTAAAGTATAAGACAAATCCAAACTCTGCTGTATAGCAACTCTAACAAGACAAAAGTATTATTATTCATTTCAAGTCAGTTCAGTGTTGATTCAGTTCAATAACAGTGTTGATATTGAAAAAAATTGTCAATTATGGAACAAATCTAATTAAGGTATAAAGAAGCTCTACAGAAGGCAATAGTGTCATATTTTCTTTATAAATCTAATATCCAAATGAATCAAAATCAAAATTGTAAATATTAAGCAATTTCTTCAAGTTCATAATGTGTAATTTCACTGTATGAAATATTACTGAATTACTGTTTAGAGAGAGCGAGAGAGAACATAATCAAATACAATCCATTTAATATTTTCAAAGCATAGAAAAATAAACACAAAATCACATAAATCAACTCAACACCAGCCCAAAAACTAACACATTCTCTTCAACAGAACATTTTTAAGACACCATATGTCCAAACATATGAAACCGTTTGTATTGTATAAACTCATCTATATTATTTGTAGTTTTATAAAATTCAAAATCAATTTTTAGTCTAGCTTTCAACAATCTCACAAAAACTGTACACACAATTCGAAGACTCTTCTATCTATTTTCTTCTACTGAAATAGATTGACATTTCAATCTCCGCTTCTGACAATATTTAAAACCAAACATAAACATTTGCTTGGAAAAAACTTTCTCCAACCATCATGAACATCCTCTGCAACAAATGAAAAAGAGCACTCAATCTACCACAATCCAAACAACAGTGAAACATAGTTTCCCTTTGTGAGCAAAACAGACAATTAGCACGTACATTGAGATTGATAACAGAAATAAAAGCATTAACAACCATGATACCATGCAAAACCCTACATTGCAAATCCCCTACTCTCGGTCAATGGTGGTTGTACAATGCTCTCCACACAGGTTTAATCTCATTATCGATCCCTAACCGAGCTCTCCAAGAAGTATCAGCTCTACCATTTAACTTACTTTTGTTTAGCACTTTAACAATCAACTTACACATAACTTTTCCCATAACCCATATCCTTCAAGTTTTTTGTAAAATAATCTTTGGACTCCAACAATTGACCAGCGCATTCTTTAAAATCAGGAGAAAGAATCATAGCAGGAAAAGAAACCCCGACATTTGGTTGACAGAAACCATTACAGTAATCAGTTAACAAATATAGTTCAGTCTTTGTAAGTTTCTTCTTCCAGGTGCTGAGCAATTGATCTATGATTCTGATGGATCTAACTCCCACATATTGCTAGACTTACAGTGTTGAGTAGATTGGGTCCACATAAGTCAACCACATGTCCTAGTGTGACAATTCCAGCCCGACAGGACAACTGTGTCACAAAAGGATTAATAAGTCATTGCCCTCCCATAGGAAAGAAAAATCAAAAGTGAGATCTCTTTAACATCTCAAATATTTCTCCTAGACAGAAATGAGATTACTTTAAGATCGAATGGAGATTTTTGCTTGAGTCTTCTGCTTCTCAAACTTGTGTCTTGAGACAAAAACTCTAACAATCTCACAATGGTCTCCTTTAAAGCTTTAGAAGAGATCTCAACAACATCACACACTGTGCTGATATTTATCCTTAGCTTAAAACCCTGGATCGCTCACATTTGTCTCTTTTAAAGCTTTAGAATAGATCTCAACAACATCACACACTGTGCTCAGATTTTTCTCCTAAGTTAGAGACACTGGTGGTCTCACATTTGTCTCCTCCAAAGTTTCAAACAAGATCTCAACAGCGTCATACATTGTGCTCAGATAGTTCTCCTAGTCTAAAGACTCTGGTGGTCTCACATTTGTCTCCTTTAAAGGTTTAGAAGAGATCTCAACAACATCACACACTGTGCTCAGATTTTTCTCCTAAGTTAGAGACACTGGTGGTCTCACATTTGTCTCCTCCAAAGTTTCAAACAAGATCTCAACAGCGTCATACATTGTGCTCAGATAGTTCTCCTAGTCTAAAGACTCTGGTGGTCTCACATTTGTCTCCTTTAAAGGTTTAGAAGAGATCTCAACAACATCACACACTGTGCTCAGATTTTTCTCCTAAGTTAGAGACACTGGTGGTCTCACATTTGTCTCCTCCAAAGTTTCAAACAAGATCTCAACAGCGTCATACATTGTGCTCAGATAGTTCTCCTAGTCTAAAGACTCTGGTGGTCTCACATTTGTCTCCTTTAAAGGTTTAGAAGAGATCTCAACAACATCACACACTGTGCTCAGAGTTTTCTCTTTAGCTAAATAATCTGGGGGTCTCATATTTGTCTCCTGTAATGCTTTAAAAGAGATTTCAACAACTTTACAAAGTGTGCATCAAGTCAAGTACTTGAAAAGCACTAAATAGGGGGATCATAAATTCAGAGTTAAAGGCTATATTGAGAGAGAAATTACATATAAAGGGTTCGCGGAAAAAGGCCCATTCTTATAAATTGCATAATTACCCAAAGTAGGGTGGATTTGGATCCCGTTAGCCTGTTATTTAAAGGACGATTGGGAGGCTTCTGCTTACCCCAAATTCCACATGCTCCGATTTGCTTCCCCTGGAATAGGGGGATTTTGGACACCTATAGGGGGTGAGACTCACCTGTTGACCCCTCCCCCCATCCATGGACCCTTTAAATGTCCATTTTCAATAATTTTTAGGGGTAAAACGGGGTAGTCGCTCCAAAAACCCTACTATTTGACCGTTCTCCCTTTGAGTGAATGGATGGGGCTCTTACCCCAGGGGCCTGTATGTCCCACCAAAGTACTATTTGTACATCTGTCTACCGGGTACATGGGGGTCACTTGGGCTAGGGGCCCTGTCCCATGAACCCACTATTTGTCCATTTCACCGCTATTGTGCCGGAACGTCCCCTTGACCCCTGCTGACTGCTTGCCCCTGCCCCCCAGGTCCCACGAACACACTATTTGTCCACTTCTCCGCTATTGTGCTGGAACGACTCCTTGACCCCCCCGACCGATTGCCCCCACCCCCAGGTCCCACGAACCACTATTTGTCCGTTTACCCACTATATTCACGGAAAGCATCCCCATGTGGTCCTCAGGCAGGGGGCAGGCACCCTCGACCTGCGGACGTTCACCAATTCCCTGCCTGGCTGTTTAAATGACGTCCGACGCAAAGCCGCTCCGATCGACCGTTGCTCTAAGCAGAGCACTTTGGGGGGCCCCACGGACCCCCCTATCAAATTTGGGACTGCTAACACCTTTATAAAAAAATCCCACTCTCCATTTATTTGAATTGGTTTGGCCTAGCGGTTTCGTGGACACAGCTCCGAAAGGGCCGATAGACTAGAGGGTGCCATTTGCGTATCGTCAGGGGTCCCTTTAGCGGGGGAAAATTTTGGTGACCCTATGAACTTATTCAGGGGTCAAAAGGTCAAAAAAGGGACCACGCGTCCACAAAACAGTTACGCGTTTAAATGGGAAGAGGGCGTCTCCCGTACGGAGACGGAAGGTCACTGGGCCTCGAAACTCGGCACGTACCGCCGTTGTGGGCCTCCCGTTTGGACCCCCGAGTTTGAGGTTCCTGGCCGCTTCCAAAGCCTTTTAAGTCCAGCCGCGTGTCTCACTGAAATCGGGCCTGTTCCTAGGCCTCTCCCATTGACTTCAATGGCAGACAGAGAAATGGATAAAAAATGTGGAAAAATACTTTTTGGGGTCCCAGGCCCAAATCCCACTCGCGACTTATTTGAATTGGTTTGGCCTAGCGGTTTCGTGGACACGGCTTTGAAAGGGCCGATTGACTAGAGGGCGCCGTTTGCGTATCGTCAGGGGTCCCTTTAGCAGGCGGAAAAGTTTGGTGACCCTACGAACCCGTTCAGGGCTCAAAAGGTCAAAAAAGAGACAGAGCGTCCACGAAACAGTTACGCACTTAAATGGGGAGAGGGACATCCCCTGTTCTGAGATCATAGGACGTAGGGCCCAGAGATTCGACTTTCTTGCTTCTCCGGGGCCCCTCGCTCACAGCCCCGAAGCTCAAAGCCATAGGACCTTCTGAAAAAAGCTCCTCTCCCGACCAAAAAATCACTCAAAAGGCTCTGAGTGGGTATAAGACAGAGAGGCCTGCAGCAGAGATTTTGTGCAAAGGCCAAAAAAAGTTTTCTTCCGCTTTAGGACCGGGGTCCCAGGAGCCACAGTGCAAAATTTGGGAGGGGGGTCCCAGGAGCCACTGTGCAAAATTTGGAGCCCCTGGGACCTTTCTAAATAAATCCCACTTGCCACTTATTTGTATTGGTTTGGCTTAGCGGTTTCATGGACGCAGCAGATCGACTAGAGGGCACCATTTGTGTACTGTCAGAGGTCTCTTTAGCGGGCGGAAAAGTTTGGTGACCCTACGAAATCATTCAGGGGTCAAAAGGTCAAAAAAGGGACCACGCGTCCACGAAACCGTTACGCGATTAACCCTCTGAGGTCGACTAACGCGGATACGCGTTTTGTGGCATCTTCTCCTGATAACACCGAAAATAACTTAAATTACACTTTCAGTTTTGATCTTACAGATAAGAGCAATACATCAATCAAATCTGTAAATGGTCTACTTTTATTTGTATACACACATAATAACAACAGAACTTTGTGCATTTATAAAATAAAGAAAACAAACAGGGTGTGCTGTCTGCCGCCTTGGTCTGCGTAATCTTTATTTAGAAACGCGTCATTAAAATTAACTGTAACTCAGCAAATACTCCACAAAGAGACATGAGAGATATATCTATAGAAAGCTTGACATGTCTACTTTTAAACTAAGCAAGTCTTATCGAAAGCAAATATTCTGTGATAAAGTAATCCATCCGTGTAAACGCCCACATCACAGTAAACAAAGCAGCAAGACCTCAAGTTTTACTGTTCGCGTCGCGCTGAGAGGAATAAGACAGAATTCACCTCAAGAAGCTTTGGATTACCTCAGGAAAAAACAATGCAGCGGCTTGATCCAGCAGTGATCATAAACATGAGTAAGTCTTTTTTATTAACCTACTTGTATTAGTTTTCACATAACTTGTACCCATTTTATTAGTTAGACTTTCTCCAAACTATAATTCCTGACTAAATGTATAATCAAGTGAAACATTATGAAGTTTCATTCACCGCATCTAAATGTCAGGATGCCAGGATGTTTTTTTAATGTTCTATAACAAGATAAATTAGTACTAGTATCAGTGAACATCATAATAATGTTAATAATGTAGTTTGTGTAAACAGCATGCTTGCTTTTTTATTTCAGATGTGAGAATAACAATGCAAATGAACCTGTTGCAAAGAGAGCCAAAGCAAATAAGCAGCCCACTTGGTCATGGAAACCAGAGACTGACGTTAACATGTTCCACAGGCTCTGAGATTCCTGCCCCGCACAAGAACCTGGACCACAGCTAAGACCATGTGATGCACACACTCCCAAAATGATGTGATAGTTATATATATTCTAAATAAACTACAAACAAAAAATAGATACATTTCTTTTTCCTCATTATTTCTTGTAGCAATTCCCTCTCAGTCACACACCTGACAGCTCATTATGCAGCTCATTATGCAGGCCTTTGTCTTCTCAGGTGTGAATCACATCATTATACATGACCATTCACGCCCCCTCGCACATTCCTTTTCTACACAAAAAGTGTCTTAGAAAATTTAAATCAATATATTGTTTTCTGTGAGTGAGTAAACAGATGATTTTCACATCATTCTGAAGCAAAAACTCTAGACTTCATGATCAGTTCACAATAGTCTTGTGAACAAATGTTCTGTATGTGTCTTATGGCCTTACTTCAGTGACTTTAAAATTTTAGTTTTTCACTAAGCACGCATAAACGTTGTTTTCTCAAAAACACAATCACATACATACATGCTGCCCACATATTATTGTAGCCCAGTTTGTGCTGATGATGATGCTACTAAACTTAGTCATTAAAATGTTTATTAGCAAATGAAAAAAGCACAAATGTCAGGACATGTCAAAACTTCTCCAGGGCCCAAAACACCCTCAGACCCCAGAGGGTTAAATAGGGAGAGGGAAGTCCCCCGCTTGGAAACCATAGGAAGTAGGGCCCCAAGATTCGAGATTCTTGCATCCCAGGGGCCCCTCTCTCACAGCCCTGAAGCACAAAGACGTACGGCCTTCTGAACAAATACAGTTCTCCTTAAGCATAAAATCACTTAAAAGGCTCTGAGTGGATATAAGACAGAGAGGCCTGCAAAACGGTACAAAATTTGGGGCCCCTGGGACCTTTCTAAATAAATCCCACTTGCCACTTATTTGAATTGGTTTGGCCTAGCGGTTTCGTAGACGAAAGAGCCGATCGACTAGAGGGCGCCATTTGCGTATCATCAGGGTTCCCTTTAGTGGGCGGAAAAGTTTGGTGACCCTACGAACTCGTTCAGGGGTCAAAAGGTCAAAAAAGGGACCACGTTTCCACAAAACAGTTACGCGTTTAAATGGGAAGCGGGACGCCACCCGTATGGAGACAGAAGGTCACTGGGCCTCGAAAGTCGGCACGCACTGCCTTCGGGGGCCCCCCATTCGGGCTCCTGAGTTTGAGGGCCCTGGTGGCTTCCTAAGCCTTTTAAGTCCGGCCACGTGTCTCACTGAAATCAGGCCTGTTTCTAGGCCTCTCCCATTGACTTCAATGGCAGACAGGGAAATAGATATAAAATGAAGAAAATACTTTTTGGGGTCCCAGGCCCAGGCCCCTTTAGCACATCGCTCCGGGGCTCCTGAGGCAACTCAATGTGCGATTTGGGCCCCATGGGACCTCCCTAAAAAAGTCCCGTTCTCAATTTATTTGAATGGGCTTTCCATAGAGGGTTTGCGGACACAGCTCAGAGGGGTCCGATCTAGCTGAATTCGAAATCTTTGTCTCAAGGGGACCCCCTCGAGCGGGCGGAAAAGTTTGGAAGCCCTATGACCTTGCTTAGGGGTCAAAAGGTCCGAAAAGGGGCGAGCACATGTGTGTATTTTTCACTGAATATTTTTGCTGATTTTTTTTAAAGGTCTTCCCAAACGCTGAGGACTTTGGCCCTTTTCAACGTAGTACATCAGGGCCCCACACTCAAGCATTCGATGCCCCTAGGCCCTGGCTCCAATATGAATGTTATTTTTAATCTAACATAAAGAAACATCCCATTTCCAATTTATTCATGGGCCCTATATAGTGGTTCCATGGACATTCATTTTTTTGTGCATATTACACTATTATTACATGAAACGGACATGAATGGTTTCCACTGAGTTTGCGGAGTACAGTAGAGGTGGTTTCATCAACAGTATCACTCATGCTTATGAAAAATACACTTTATTCACATGTGTCCACGGGACCAGTACAGACGGCCCATTAAATAAATTGCAGGTGGACATACTTCCTGTTTTCAACTCCCACATCCCACTGAATAAATTGCAAATGGGATGACTGTCCACTTATCTACTATGTATTGTGCCAATTCAGACTTATTGCATGGGCTCCAGATAGTGTTTATTTGGACATTTTAAATCAAGGTGCATTCATGATAAAAATTATTTTACTGCACTCAGCAGGTCCCTGAGTCCACAGTACCCAGTTTCATCCCAAAATTCCACTAACCCTCCCAAACAATCCTCCCACTAACCTATTATTGCGATCCCATTCATTAAATGGCAAATGGACACATGTCCCACTTACAATTTATTGTATGGGGACGTTTTAAGTGGTTAGTGGACAATCATCCCACTAACCTATTATTGCGATCCCATTCATTAAATGGCAAATGGACACATGTCCCACTTGCAATTTATTGTATGGGACACTTAAAGTGGTTAGTGGGGAGTCATCCCACTGACCTATTGTAGCGATCCCATTCAGTAAATTGCAAATGGACACATATTCCACTTCCAATTTAATTAATAGCATAATCCCACTAATATATTATACTGATCCCACTGAATAAATTGCAAATGGGATGATTGTCCCAATTCAGACTTATTGCATAGGCTCCAGATAGTGTTTATTTGGACATTTTAAAAGGTGCATTCATGATAAAAATGATTTTACTGCACTCAGCAGGTCCCCCTGAGTCCACAGCACCCAGTTTCATCCCAAAATTCCACTGTCTACGAATCCATTATTTTATATAATGGCGTAAAGCATCCACCCCTAGACTATATGAATGGGCCAAAAGTCCATTGCAATAATCCTAGAGTGGGACGGGTGTGGTGCCACACAGTTCAGGAAGGCAGTACCGCATTGGGAGGTCTCGGATTTTTGGGGGCTCCCGTCGGGCCCCCGGTGGGGTCAGGTCTCCCGAAACCCACCTGGGGTCATCGGGCGGCCAGGGAGCGTCGGCGGGGGGGCGCCAGCTGGCCCCCCCAAAATTTTGGGTGGGCGGCGCGCAGTGTCCACGAACCTGCGTACGTGAACCCCTTAGCCAATGACCGTTTGGACGTGTTTTGAAATTGTGTGCTTATTAGAGCAAGCGAAGGTATGACTGAAGAAAAATGGCCTGAAAGAGGTGAGTGGGGATAGGATCAAGTGGACAAGTAGTAGGATGATTGGAAAGGATAAGTTTGGAAACGTCTGTCTCCGAGAGTGGAGAGAAGGAGGAGAGAGAGTGTGTATTTGTCGTTATGAAGTTATCATCAGTTTGTGGCTTGGGGAATTGGTAAAGCAGTTAAAAGAGTAAAGAGTAAAGAAAGGGCAGGAAAGCAATACTCAAGTGCCTTGTCGGCGTCCTTGCTCGGTGGAGTTGCGCAGGTATGGTCGATGGTCTTTACACTCGTCGGTCTTCACACAAGGGCTGCCTCGGTGAATTAACCAATTTTATACTTGCCTAAGTACTCGTTATTGAAGTCAGCTTGCCACGCCTTACTATTTAGCAAACTGAAACTGGAAAGTCCCGCGATATGCAAAAGAACAAACGCAAATTGAGCACGTATTTACCACAGTAAAACACAGTAAGTGAAACAATGTCTCCTAGCAACAACAATCGCGCTGAAATCTAATGAGAAAACAAGACAAAACACTTACAAACTGCTGTTCTCTTCTGCTGCTCGACTGCTTCTTCTAACAAGTGCTTCCAAACAGGTAAATAAGTACTTTTACTGGCTTTGGCCACACCTTACTATTTAGCAAACTGAAACTGGAAAGTCCCACAATACGCACAAGAAAAAACGCGACTTGAACACGTATTTACCACGGTAAAACACAGTAAGTGAAACAATGTCTCCATGCAACAACAACCGCGCTAAAATCTAATGAGAAAACAAGACAAAACACTTACAAACTGCTGTTCTCTTCTGCTGCTCGACTGCTTCTTCTAACAAGTGCTTCCAAACAGGTAAATAAGTACTTTTACTGGCTTTGGCCACACCTTACTATTTAGCAAACTGAAACTGGAAAGTCCCACAATACGCACAAGAAAAAAACGTGACTTGAGCACGTATTTACCACGGTAAAACACAGTAAGTGAAACAATGTCTCCATGCAACAACAACCGCGCTGAAATCTAATGAGAAAACAAAACAAAACACTTACAAACTGCTGTCCTCTTCTGCTGCTCGACTGCTTCTTCTAACAAGTGCTTCCAAGCAGGTAAATAAGTACTTTTACTGGCTTTGGCCACACCTTACTATTTAGCAAACTGAAACTGGAAAGGCCCGCAATACGCACAAGAACAAACGCGACTTGAGCACGTATTTACCACAGTAAAACACAGTAAGTGAAACAATGTTTCCTAGCAACGACAACCGCGCCAAAATCTAATGAGAAAACAAGACAAAACACTTACAAACTGCTGTCCTCTTCTGCTGCTTGACTGCTTCTTCTCGTTAAATTCTTCTAGATAAATCTTCTAGATAAATAAGAAATTGCCCACTTTACCAGACCAGCTAGCCCACTTGACCTTGACCTTGACTTGAGTGCATAACCTACAAAAAAGTTTGGTATATAAACTGATACATTCCAACACATAATGCATTATATGAACTGAACTTAAATTAAAAATATTACAGCTTAAAGTTGACAGATTAAAAAAAAAACCTTGTGAAGAATCTTTACACCACTGTTTATATGACAACAAATTGTATAGGACAATTTACACAACTAAAAAATTGGAGAAAACAAAATCTACTACCTGCTGTAAGCAGACAACATAACTATTGCAGGAAGTACAGCAATGTCAACAGGAATCTTGAAATGCTTAAGGATTGGTCATGAAGACCTGAATACCTTCTGGAATTTTGTTTTCTTATTATCCCAGGTACTGTAAGTTGACATGATAGTTGCAGTCCTAAAAATCTGAATGCTGGTAAGAAGTTGAACAATTAAAAAAAAAAACTGACTCCTTTGAACATTGTTTTTAGAGGCATTTGTATATTCCCTAGACCACTAGGGGGAAAAAACAGAGAAAAAAATGGGCATCCTGAGTTCGAATCCCGACTCTTGGACCTTTTCCAATCACATCCTTCCTGTCAAATACTTACTGTCCTATCAGAAATTGTTTTTTTTATAACATGCCTATATTGATAGGACAATTGAAACAATTACAGGAATAATAAAAGAGGGAATGTGATCAGGAAAAGACTACAAGAACCCTCCAAAGATGGGGACCCATGGGTATTGCAGAACTGCACAACCATTATTCAGCCCTACCCCCCCCCTCCAAACACCCTTGAAAAACCATATATATATTAAAACAAAGAGTGAATTCCACCCCGTGACACATTCAAGACAGCATGTAACACAGAGCTCCAGTAATTCTATTAGCACATCTGACACCTAGCTGGGTATTAGTGGACACCATCATCATTGCATTGGCATCACAGCACAGTCTTGATCCCCCTGAGGTCCAGATAAAATCACTCTATGCTCAGAGCAGGCCCATTGTTTTCTGGGATTACGGGGGATTACATACAAATGGCAATGAAGGAGAATGTTTGAGAGTGATGACCTCACCAACAAATGAGAATGAGCCAGATATGTTGTATTCATTTCAGAGTAAAAAATAAATAAAAATTATTAATTATGAATGCATTGGAGCTTGTGGAAAGAAAGCAGAGAATGAGCCGGATATGTTGTATTCATTTCAGAGTACAAAAAAAAATGGATTAGTAATTATAAATGCATTGGAGTTTGTGGGAAGAAAGCAGAAAATGAGCCGGATATGTTGTATTCATTTCAGAGTAAAAAAAAAAAAGGATTAGTAATTATGAATGCATTGGAGCTTGTGGAAAGAAAGCAGTCTTGAATTGTGTGGGGTCACAAGATTTCACCATGATTATTTAATCCACTGGCTCCTTAGACAGACTTCAATATCCATGGGACCTAAATGTAAGTGTAAAGGGCCTTTACACTCTCTCATGGACCTACACGCCCTTATGATTTACAACACACTCAGTTGTTTTATTGACCCAAATGTTTTTAATATGCAAATTAATTATAATTCAATTTAACATTACATGATAAAATTATAGATCTCACCACATACATATACACATACAAAAACAAACAAACAATTTAACACAAAACGACCATATCCTTAATTTAAAGTACATGATCATATATGAATTGAAAGTTTAATACAATTTGTAAGCATTTTAATTTATATTAACTAATGTTCTGTTGTGCTGTTAATGATTATATAATGTTTAATAAATCCATTAGTAAACATTTACAAACTCATTATCTCATATTTGTAGCAATTTGAACATATGATCTGTTAAACATTTGTTAACGATTTATTAATGAAGGTTATTATAAAATGTTACACACTTTTTTCAGTGTATATTCGGTAACTTTAGAATAGGGAACACATATTCACTATTAAAGGGGTCATATGATGCTATTAAAATTTTTCCTTTCTCTTTGGAGTGTTACAAGCTCTTGGTGCATAAAGAAGATCTGTAAAGTTTCAAAGACAAATCCAAAGAGATATTCTTTATAAAAGTTAAGAGTCAACTACGGCTACCTAAAACGGATCACTCTAACACGCCCCCACATGTCTACGTCACGATGTGGGAAGATTTGCACAACACCTTTATTCTGGCTGTAGTATTGTTGTTGCCGCCGCCGCCATGTCGTGAAGACGCTGTGTGTTTTGTTGTGTAAGTGAAACTACTTTGTTTGGCCTTCCAAAAGAGGACAAGATCCGCTTCGTCATGCCTAGAGTTGATCAGTACTGGTCGCTGAGGAAATACATCAACTTCGCGCTGTGGATCGCCAGACCGGCTTTCACCGTGGACGAAGCGGAGTCGGAGGGTCGTCACATGTGGTTGCTGCAATCACCGGTTGCGCCATTCTCAAGCCCGCTGGCCTCCGCTCACTCAAGCCCGCCGTGTGTGACACTGTGTGTTTCGTTGTGAAAGCGAAACTACTTTGTTTGGCCTTCCAAAAGAGGACACAACTAGAAATCAGTGGTTAAGTTTTATTTACAACACTGTTCCAGAACAGTTCAAACCAAATCAGAGCACACCTTGCTTTTCAGAATGATGAGCTTTGTAAAAAACGATGCGTTTCAGAAAGGCAGGGCATAGAGGAAAAACAATAATGTACAGTATGTGGAAAATAATGTGTTTTTTTAACCTTAAACCGCATAAACACAATTCATTACACCAAATATACAAAATAATGTTATTTTTAGCAACATCATATGACCCCTTTAACTAAGAGTTTTCTCTGAACAAACTGTTCATTTGCTGTTTATTAATAGTTAGTAAGGTAGTCGTTAAGTTTAGGTAAGGGGTGGATTAAGGGACCTAAAATACAGTCATGCAGAATAAGGCACTAATATGTGCTTTATAAGTACTAATAAACAGCCAATATGCTAGTAATAGGCATGCTAATAAGCAACTAATTAATAGCAAGAATTGGTCCTTAAAATAAAGTGTTACCATATTTCCTTTATAATAAATAGTCTTTTTACTGTGTATGATTTTTTTCTGATTTAATGTGTAAATAAAATATGTATAAAACAATAAAATTGTTTGAGAATTTTTTTTGGCAATAACAAATTATTATTTGGTTCAAAATATGATATTTTTTCTAGTGTTACTGACAGAAAGTTATGCACTGGAGTGTTTATATATTATATATTGTTGTCAATTAAATGCTGTGTAGAATGAGAATATCCCTTGCAAAAAAAATACCACCTGCTACTGACTAGCAAATGTAATATAGAGCAAAGGACAGGGTTTGGGAGAGAAATCCCATTTATTTTCTCCATGAAAGAAAGAAAGAAATAAACTAATAGTAATCATATTCAACTCAAGCAATAGTAGGCTTTCCTGCATCTCAAACAACAGAGCATGGTGCTAGCAACGCCAAGGTCATGGGTTTGATTCCCAGGAAAGCAAGTACTGATCAAATGTAAATGTGCACCTTGAATGCAATGTTAGTCACTTTGGATAAAAGTGTCTGCAAAAATGCATAAATGTAATACTGCTTCTAATTTACCATATTTAGTACAATACTAAAAACTGCTGCAATTGTGCTTCATCTAAATGAACACACATGCATTATATCATGGAATAAACACTGTTCCCTTTCAGTCAGTCACGTTCTACGTTACGTCAGTCGTGACTGACGAATTGGGATCTCGCCCAAGAGCCCAATCACCTTCGAGTGTTAACTAAACAAGCCAATGACAGTTGGCGTGCGTGTTTCGCCACGCGCACCCCGCCCCGCAGCGCGGGTATAAAAGGAGAGCGCGTGCAAACGCACATCAGCTTTTCGCTTCGGAGCCGAGCTTTCTACTAGCACGAATCTCCGCGAGTGTCTGCAAAGAAACAGCCTAGCGTTGGTGTTACGGCGCGTTAGCGGGGGTTGCCATTCAGTCCTGCTCATCTTCGGCGTGCTGCAGCTGCCATACTGCGGTCTCGCCACGGCCTCCCCTGGGCAATTCAGCGCTCTCTCTAAAAGAGTGTTTCCTTTTTTCCTAAAAGAGCAAATATCTAAAAGAGCTCCACGAGCAACGGGCGTCTTTTTAAAGATGGCTTCCCGCTCGTGCGTTTCTGGATGTGGTCGTTTCCTGCCTCCATCTGATGGTCATGATCACTGCCTCTCGTGCTTGGGCTTACAGCACGCTGAAGCAGCGCTCATGGATGAGTCATGTTCTCAGTGCGGGAACATG
>NW_015506061.1:285060-285390 GCF_001515645.1 Sinocyclocheilus grahami | reverse complement strand
GGCGGATATGAGGGAGACCGACAAGCATCGCTTCCTGGACTCCCCGATCTCCCAGGCCGGCCTATTCGGTGAAGTGGTGGAGGGCTCTGCCCAACAGTTCTTGGCCACACAGAAGCAGACGGAGGCATCTCGACACATCCTGCCCCGGCGGTTGGCCGGCTGCAGCCCCTCGGCCTGCTCGTCGCCGAGAGCGCCTCCTGCAGCCTTCACAACGGCCGCAGCGGGGAGCTGGCCGCAGGGTTCCAAGAGGGCGAGGATGGCAGTGCGCGAGACCCAGTCTCCACATGGCCGTCCCCCTCTCCCTTCGCCAATGGGCAGCAGGGTTCAGTT
>NW_015506061.1:275367-284609 GCF_001515645.1 Sinocyclocheilus grahami | reverse complement strand
ACCCCCCCCTGGGACGCACGGAAGCCTCCCGGGTTGGGTCCCTGTGTTCCACTGTGGTGCCCCACTGCGGTTACGTCGGTGGTTTTCCTAGTCCCGCCTGTTCGGTCGCTGGGGGCCTGGTTAGCGTGCCCCAGGCCATCTCGCTGGCTCATGTGAACCGTCAGACTCGGCTATACGATTCAATTTGCCCGGCGCCCTCCCAAGTTCAGGGGCATTCGATTCTCCTCTGTGCTGGACAGGGATGCATCTGTCTTGCGTGCAGAGATCGCGGTCCCGCTAGCGATGGACGCGATACAGCCGGTTCCTCCAGCCGAGATGAGGTCAGGTTTTTACAGCCCATACTTCATCGTACCCAAGAAAGGCGGTGGGTTACGACCAATCCTGGACCTGCACTTGCTGAACCGGGCCCTTCACAAGCTCCCGTTCAGGATGTTGATGTAGAAACGCATCTTTCAATGCATTCGTCCTTTCGATTAGTTTGCAGCGATCGACCTCAGGGTCGACTGGGAAAAGAGCAAAATGCTGAACTGCCTGGGGTCCTTCCAGTGCAAGACGGCGGTTCCACTGAAACAGTTTCAGAGGCTCCTGGGGCATATGGCATCCGCAGCCGCTGTCACGCTGCTCGGGTTGCTTCATATGAGACCGCTTCAGCGTTGGCTTCACGACCGGGTCCCGAGATGAGCATGGCGACACGGCACGTACCGGGTCTCAGTCACCCCGTCCTGCCATCAGACCTTTAGCCCATGGTCAGATCTTGCCTTTCTTCGGACAGGGGTGTCCCTTGGGCAAGTATCCAGGCATGTTGTTGTGTCAACAGATGCCTCTGCCAGGGGCTGGGGGGCCATGTGCAATGGGAATGCAGCTGCGGGGCTCCGGCCGGGGCCCCGACTGCAGTGGCATATCAATTGCCTCGAGTTGCAAGCAGTATGGCTGGCTCTGTGCCGCGTCAAATCGCTGCTACACGACAAGCATGTGCTGGTCCATATGGACAACACTGCGACCGTTGGGTACATCAACCACCAGGGCAGTCTACGCTCCCGTTGCATGTCGCAACTCACCCGCCATCTCCTCCTCTGGAGTTAGAAGCATCTAAGGTCGCTTCGCGCCATTCACATCCCAGGCAAGCTCAATCGTGCAGCCGACGAGCTCTCATGTCAGCCTGCCCTTCCGGGAGAATGGTGACTCCACCCCGAGACAGTTCAGCTGATTGGAGGCACTTTGGGGATGCTCAAGTAGACCTGTTTGCCTCCCCAGACACGTCCCATTGGTAGTTGTTTTACTCCCTGGCTGAGGGGACCCTCGGCACGGACGCACTGGCGTGCAGCTGGCCTTGGGGCCTATGCAAATGTTAGTTTCCCCCAGTGAGCCTTCTCGCACAGACACTGTGCAAGGTCAGGGAGGACGAGGAGCAGGTTCTCCTGGTAGCGCCATACTGGCCCAGTCGGACTTGGTTCCCCGAACTGATGCTCCTCGCGACATCCCCTCCATGTCAGATTCCTCTGAGGAGGGATCTCCTTTCTCAGAGAGGGGGCACCCTCTGGCACCCGCGTCCAGACTTGTGGAATCTCCACTTGTGGTCCCTGAACCTCCGTGTCGGAGATTCTAGGTGGGCTACCTCCAGCGGTAGTAAACACCATCACTTCAGCTAGAGCCCCGTCTACCAGACACGCTTACAGGCTGAAGTGGAACCTGTTCGTCGATTGGTGCTCTTCCCGCCGGGAAGACCCCCGTAGATGCCCGATCGGAGTCATGCTTTCTTTCCTGCAGGATGGGTTGGAGCGAAGGCTGTCTCCCTCCACCCTTAAGGTGTATGTTGCTGCCATTGCCACACATCACGAGGCAGTAGACGGTAAGTCTGTGGGGAAGCACGACTTGGCAGTCGTGCTTTCTTTCCTGCAGGATGGCTTGGAGCGAAGGCTGTCTCCCTCCACCCTTAAGGTGTATGTTGCTGCCATTGCCACACATCACGAGGCAGTAGACGGTAAGTCTGTGGGGAAGCACGACTCGGTCATCAGGTTTCTCAGAGGGGCAAGGAGGTTAAATCCTCCGCGCCCTCACCTGTTACCCTCTTGGGATCTCCCCTCGGTCCTAAGGGCCTTGAATGAGGAGCCCTTCAAACCTCTGCAGTCAGTAGAGCTTAAGTTTCTGTCGTTGAAGACAGTGCTCCTCACCGCTTTGGCCTCAGTCAAGAGGGTAGGGGACCTGCAGGCATTGTCGGTCGACGATTCGTGCCTAGATTTCAGTACGGGTAACTCTCACGTTGTCCTGAGACCCCGGCCTGGATATGTGCCCAAAGTTCCCACCACACTTTTTAGGGATCAGGTGGTGAACCCGGGAGGAGGCAGACCCAGCCATCGCTCTGCTCTGTCCCGTTCGCCCTCTGCACATTTACGTGGACAGTACGCAGAGCTTCAGGACCTCAGACCAGCTCTTTGTCTGCTTCGGAGGACAGTAGAAGGGAAAGGCTGTCTCCAAACAAAGACTTGCCCACTGGTAAGTGGAGGCTATTGTCTTAGCTTACCAGGCCCAATGGTTACCTTGCCCCCTCGGAGTGAGAGCTCACTCTATGAGAGGAGTGGCATCTTCTTGGGCATTGGCACGGGGCGCCTCGATAGCAGACATCTGTAGAACTGCCAGCTGGGCGATGCCTAACACGTTTGGAGATTCTATAATCTCCGTGAAGAGCACGTGTCATCTCGTGTACTCGCCTCAGGTAGGCAGTAACATCGGACCTGCTCTGTGTCGATCACGCTTGCTGCGCCATTCCCCTCTGCGGACCGGATACGTGCGCTTTTTTGCTCCTCAATTCAGTTCCCCATGGCGAACCCTGGTGGAGTTCCTCCCGCACCCTCGGCGGTCAGGTGTGGCAGAGCGCCAGACGCCAGGCTCAGCACTCGTGTGCATGCCTAAGGTCAGCCCTTGTGCTGGGCTAGGTGTCCGTGTGTAGTGATTCCCCCTTCGGGTGATCCCACATGTGTATTCTTCCACGGTACGGCTCCCCTCACGGTATGTCTTTCCCTGGCAGTCGTTCACTGCCATCTCTGCTGCGTAGTCATCTCACCCCAGGTGGGTTGAGTCTACCGTGGGGACTTCCATATGTAGCACTGCCCTGGGCCAGTCCATATGTGTAATTCCACATGATACCTCCTATGCGCAGGATGTGGCTCCCGTAGCGTTCCCAACTGGGTAAGCTTTCCCAGTGTTATCCAATGTACCACTGTATGGAACAGCAGTGCGGACACCTCTGCCTAGCCACTGTCCTATCTTCCGCCCCAGCTGGTTTGGGGGGACTTGCCGGCTTCCGCAGGGCACTGGAGGGGGTCAGCAATAGTGGCGTTTTCCATACGGATCCCAATTCGTCAGACACGACTGACGTAACGTAGAACGTGACTGACTGAAAGGGAACGTCTCGGTTACTTGTGTAACCCTCGTTCCCTGAAGGAGGGAACGGAGACGTTACATCCTGTCGCCACAGTTGCTGTCCCACCGCTGTACAGCCGGGGCACGTAGTCTCGGCTCCTCAGCGAAAAACTGATGTGCGTTTGCACGCGCTCTCCTTTTATACCCGCGGGTGGGGTGCGCGTGGCGAAACACACGCCAACTGTCATTGGATTGTTTAGCTAACACTCGTAGGTGATTGGGCTCTCGGGCGAGATCCCAATTCGTCAGTCACGACTGACGAAACGTAACGTAGGGTTACACAAGTAACCGAAACGATTTAATGACATTTCAAGTTAATAAAGTAATAAACACCGGAGCATTAACAAAAATATCTAAATATCTGCAACTTTTATAGAGATCTCATCATAAATATGTACAGTATATACAGGAAATGAAACCGCAACCAGCAGCATAGATCTGATAGAGCAGAATGTGGATCTGAGATTATTTAAATTGTGATAAAATACTAAGCACTAGGAAAATACAATGGGAACACAAATTAGAGGAAGTCCAAATCAAAGTCCACAGGACCAGGAAAGAGCCTCTCAGCAGGGACCGATCCTAGCATCATCCGTGACGCAGCGTCAAAGTTACATTGACCAGAGTGTTGTTCGTGACGCAGCATCAAAGATTCACTGAGCTCCCTGATAAGAGCGTTGAGCGTGCAGAGAAGGGCTGGGGCGATGTATCCGAATCTCAACAGAAATTGAGATACCCAGGGCAGGTAGCAGAACAAATATTGTCGGGCAGGATGAGAAGGAGCAGTTAAAAAACAAAAAGCAAATCAGCACTTGAAGCCTAAAAAGAAACAACAAGGCAAGACAAAGCAAACATGACAAGATGGTCACGATGCACAACATAAAACTATGGTCTGACAAAAGACTGATCATGAGAGGATCTAAAATAGGGGAGAGCTAATGCGGAATGAATGGCAACAGGTGTGACAGAAAACACAAAAGAGAATTAAGGATAACAAGTGGAAGGGGAAAACCAAGCGGAGCAATGGTGAGCTGTCAAAACAAAACCCATGTGCTCAGAGACAAGACACAAAGACACTGAGAAAAAGACAACAAAACACAGCAGATCAGACCGAAGTCATGACATGGTTAAGCACCCACTTTCACTGATGATTTACTGAAAAAAGCAATGATGATTAATTCATGATGAATTTAATTGAATAATTTTTTTAAAGCATTTGTAAAAGTTTCAGGTCCTATTTTTGTGCTCTATTCATAAAACAAACAAATATATAAATCAATAAAACGTAAATTACTTAAAGGTAAATAAATGTAATATAGACAATGGGTCAATACAGGTAGGTGCAAAATTTTGAGGGAAATTATATTGGAGTATGACTAATCTCTTTGAAATGAGGCTCTTTGTGTAGGTCATAGAGGAATTCTTCATATGTCATGCCAATGCCCATGTGGCCCTTGTGAGGTCTCCACACATCTTCACCTCGACAGATGCATTCTGCTCATCCTGCTGGGAGCTTCTCTTGATGTGGTAACCTGTTACTGTGATAATCGCTTCTGTGTACTTCTATTAAGCAAGGTGTGAGGCACTGTGGGAAATATTGAGATCCCTTATCTCTCCACAGTCTTTCAGATCTTTAAATAAGTCTGGGAAAGCTCCTCAAGACAATTGGCTCACCATCACCATCCAACAACAGTTCACGTTATGCATAGTAGTCTTTTGGGGGGATTTACATGTGATCACTAGCATCCAATTATAAAAATAAACATTTGAGACTTAAAAATCACACCTGAGAGAGCAACACTTGGATGAAGCAACCATGAAAGTCAAATATTAATTGACATATGGTATGAGAATATTTGTTGCTGCCCGACCTTAGCATCATCATGAAAGTGAAAAACAATGTCACTTCATAGAGGATGATTTCATGATTTATTTATTTATTTATTCATTCATTAAAGGGATATTACAAAGGGTTAACAGTACGGAAAATGAAATTGAGAACATAGGAAAAATCTACAAATTTATTTAAAATAAAAACAATATTCCCAATATATATATATATATATATAAATTTTCCTAAGAAACATTCTCTCACACTAATTTTTTAAAGTAACTGAGAAACCCCAGCTAAAGTCGCATAATCTAATTCTGATGTAAAGACCGTCAAAGTTGTCATAGCCATAAAAATTACAAAAATATTTAATTTGTGTTTAGTGATGTAAATGATAGACTATATCAATGGATTCCAGATATAGTTCTTACATTTTCATGTATAACATGATAAATGCTGACATTTTATTGGGATTTTATTGACACTACGTGTTAATATTTTGTGCAAAATAATTCCATAGTTCCCTTTCGATTCGTTCACTTCGACATTGCATTACTATGCTTATGGGGAAACCCTTCCTCCAAATACTACTGAAGCCTTATTGAATCACGCCAGTGCGAAATATCAGGTGCTTCCCACTCTATATAAGGCAGCGCTTGTACATCATCCATTCAGAATGTTTTCCTTCAGCCAACCTTCTATGAGAAGCAAGAAGGCTATCAACAAGAGTACTCACTGTGATCTACACGCTGCAGCAGACACGCCTTCTCTCCCCTGCTGTGTTCTAGTGCGCTTCGGACAAGGATGACCTCTCGAGATGGCCTCTCCTGCACAGAGCCAATCGAACTCTCCGATGGCCACGAAGCGTGCGTCTTCTGCCTGGGTCATGCCCCATGCAGAGGCGGCGGTTGGGGGGTCGGACTGCCCCCATTGCAGAGATATGAGCCTTTAGGAGTAAAGTGCCGTGAGCTTCCAATGTGGATCTGTCCGGGTCAGGTGACTAGCTCGCCCCGGCTCAGTGCCCACGCGCTCCTCACCCCCCTGGTGCAGGTTCCCTTCCAGTGTGCTTCATGACTGCTGATCTCCATCCCTCCCCCTCAAGATGTGATGTCTTTCGGTGCCATGGAGGACGCTGAGAGTGAAGATGATGCCATTTCGCTGGCAGCTTCTGCGAGGGAGGAGTGGTCCAACAGCCCGCTGGATTACACTGCGCCCCACGGCAGAGACGTGGGGGACCTCCATCATAGTGATGTTAAGCTCCTACGCATCCTGACCAAGGCTGTTGATTAGCTCGGTTTGGAGTGGGCGCCTCCTGCCGAGCCGGCCAGAAGCTGTCTGGATGTGTGGTACCTCCAGTGGCCAGATAGCCCTTCTGGACGCACCCGTGAATCTATCAGGTCTCTTTGGAGCGGCGGTGGAGACGTTCACGGAGCGCTTCGTTGAAGCGCAGAAACAGTCTAAGGCCATTAGCCACTTCCTGCCAAAATGCGCCGGCGCAAACCCTCCTGCGCATTCCTGCTCCTCCTCAGCACAGCGCACGGGAAGACCGCACGCCTCTTCTGCTGCTGTTTGGCGCAAACATGAGCCGGCGGTGAGGCCAAAACAGCCATGGCCGAAGTGCCGTCAGAGCTCGAAGAGCAAGAGGCCCCGCCCTGAAAGAGGCGGTAGGCCACCGGCACCGGAATCAAAGCCGCGTTCCTGACGCTGTCTCTCGGAGGAGGAAAGCTGCACTCAGCGCCGAAGACGAGCCACTGAAGAAGTCTGCTCGCTCTGCTGTGTGTGTTCACCATGCCCCCTGCCTGTTGCAGGCGGCAAGAACGATTGTCATGTTTGTGTTTTGACTGAAAAAAATACAAAACTCATCTTAATATCAGGGCAATTGTCCTCCTCTCACTCCCCTCTCCCCCATCACTCACTCTCACACTTGTGTGGTATTAAACTGCCCGCCCCCCAGCGGCGAGTTATCCGTCATGGTGTGCAACCCGCCTCGCCTGCTGTCACAGTTCACGATAGCATGGCAGGCACTGCCAGGGCTATCTGAGTGGGTTATGAAATCAATAAAAAACAGCTTCCGCAGCTTCCCCATTTCAACGGTGTGTTAATGTCCACTGTACGGGAGCAGAATACCTTAGTTCTGCGAGAGGAAATACACAATCTTCTCTCAAAACCTGCTGTAGAGACAGCGCCCCTTGCAGATCGTGAGAGCGGCTTCTACAGTCGTTATTTTCTGGTGCCAAAGAAAGACGGCGGAATCTTGGATTTGAGACCACTGAATCGCGTGCTTTCGAAGTGCTTGTTCAAAATGATTATGCTGAAGCAAATCCTCTCACACATCAGATTGGTTTATCTCCGTGGATTTAAAGGATGCTTATTTCCACATTCAGGTAGCCCCCCGCCACAGGCGCTTCCTGAGATTTGCATTCGAGGGGATAGCATACCAATTCACGTTCCTACCCTTTGGTATATCCCTGGCCCTTCGTACGTTTAAGAAGTGCATGGATGCTGCTCTCTCTCCTCTGAAGCAGAGCGGAGTATACATGTACTGAACATGGGGCATAAAAAAAACTTTCTGTTGCCTGAGGGCAACGCTCTGCTGATTTAATTTAATTTTTATTTTTGTCAAAGCCTTTATTATATGGAGAATTCTGGTATTTCTGGCATTACTCTCGAAAATAACAGAGATTCACTTAGCATTATGTGTTCAAATTATCTCTGTTGTTGAAGCAATGAGAGCTCTTCAGCATTAAAAATGTAGTATAAGTCTAGCAAACCCAACAGAATGCTCAAATAGGTGATTAGAGAAGCTCATACTGATATCAGGCTTTTAATTTGCATGTGAGTGACAGAACTCTAGCGTGACGTGAGCAGGTCTCTGAATGTAGTCATTTGCCAAGAGCTCTGAGATTGTTTGGAGTGTCAAGGGAACATCTTTTTATCGAGCTTGTCTTCAGGTCTAAAGCAGCTGTGAAGTCTTCTCTCCAACGTATTAGCCTTAAAGGCCATTAAAGTGCTAATACACTTCCCGTAACTTCAATTGACCGTACGGTAAAATTCTCCAAAAGAGAGTGAAATTAATAAGTTCTCAGCTTCCCACAAAGTCACTGGGGAGTTCTCCTGATTAGGGCATGGCTATTGAAATCCTCAAATATGCGGAGTAGGCAATTATTGGGCTAGAATGAGGTTTGAGTAACCTGCCCTTTAGGTAGAGCACCTGCTTCATTAATCATGTGTCTGTGATAGTATCGGTTCTCCTGTGACAAACGGAGCAGAGCCCAGTGAATCCCATGAGCATCCACATGACCCAGAGCTTCCTACCTCTTGCATCCTTCCACCTCTAGGGCCCCTATTTCTGGGAATCCATGGAGAGGTTGCATACAGAACAGGAACTGCAATTTCAAAAGCAATCTGACCTAAGAATCCTCTCTAAATCATATCTCAGGATGAGAATAGTTAGAAATTGATTGTTTCTGCTTCCAATTCCACTTAACAAGTCATCAAAGTCAAAGTCTGCTTTATTGTCAATTCTGCCACATGTACAGCACATACATACAGATAATTGAAATTGCGTTACTCTCAGACCCTTGGTACATACAGTTAACACTTAACACTAACAGTAGACATAATACAGATAAATACAGTTTAAAAAATATATAAAATACAACCTATACAATATATAAATAAGGACATTGTAAAAAAAGAAAAAAAGAAAAAGAAAAGATATAGAAAAAGTGGCATAAGGCACATGGCAGTTAGAGTGCAAACAAGTGATATAAACAACTGTGAAGATATAATGAGTGTAGTGCAAAAAGAGCTTATCAGTCTGTTAAAGTGATAAAGAGCTAAAGAGCTCAAAGAACAGTCTTTAATTAAACTGCCAGAGAGGTAGTTTGCAGTACAATAGTAGTGAGCAGTCTAATGCTGCACAAAGTGACTGGTGCAGGTCAGTGTGTGTGTGTATTTGGGAGGGGGTAGTGGAAGGGTCCTTGGGGGG
>NW_015506061.1:269520-275347 GCF_001515645.1 Sinocyclocheilus grahami | reverse complement strand
CTATGCGTTGAAGTGTCTTGCGGCAGGACACGTTGCAGGCGCCATGCCACACAGTGATGCAGCTCGTCAGAAGGCTCTCGATGGTGCCTCTGTAGAAGGTGCACATGATGGGGGCCGGGACTCTGGCACTTCTCAGTTTGCAGAGGAAGTAGAGATGCTGCTGTGCTTTCTTGGCCAGTGCTGTGTTGTCAGTCCAGGAGAGGTCCTCTGTGATGTGCACACCCAGAAACTTGGTGCTGCTCACCCTCTCCACAGTCGCACCGTTGATGGTCAGAGGAACATGTTGAGTGTGCACTCTCCTGAAGTCAACAACAATCTCCTTCGTCTTCTCCACATTCAGAGAGAGATTGTTGTCACTGCACCACCTGGCCAGGCGGCTCACCTCGCTCCTGTAGTTTGTCTCATCTCTGTTGCTAATGAGACCCACTACAGTTGTGTCATCCGCAAACTTAATAAACAGGTTGGAGTTGTGTGACGGTGTGCAGTCGTGTGTCAGCAGAGTGAAGAGGAGGGGGCTCAGCACACATCCTTGGGGGGCCCCAGTGTTGAGTGTGATGGTGCTGGATGTGTTACTGCCGACACATACTGCCTGAGGTCTCCCAGTCAGGAAGTCCAGCAGCCAGTTGCACAGCGAAGTGTTGAGCCCCAGCTGGACCAGTTTGTGAATGAGCTGTTGAGGGATGATTGTGTTGAATGCTGAACTGAAGTCTATGAACAGCATTCTAACAACTAAAGTAATATACTTTAGTTGTTCTCTTAATGAATCTCTTAGTAATTTCAAGGAAAAATGAACAATGTTTGGAAAAGAAGCCTTACTGCAGCATATTTACTTTTTTTGTCTGTTCTGAATTTTTACATTCAATTCAGAATTGTACTTAAAGGATTTGTTTGCCCCAACATAATTTCTCATTTACTCATGTCCTTCCAAATCCTGACTCTCTTTTCCATGGGACACAAAATGAGACATGTTTCACTATTTTCTATATAGATACAATGAACAGGACTGAAGCTTTAAAGTTTTCAGTGAACATAAAATAATTTCACTAAATTGTGACCCATACTGTGAAACCCCAGCTAAAGTCTTATTTTTTGTTGTTGTTTTGTGATTCACTATTTTACACATAAAATCATCCTACATAATGTAAAGAACATTGTGAAAATATTACCTTGATATCTTTAATATTGACTGAGTTAGACATGTCAAAATCTGCTTAATTTTGGACTCAGAAAATCATGTTTTTGAGAAATCCCAATGTAAAGAAAAGCTTATATTTAAAACGGCAACACATTTGAACCATTATTATCCTGACTATGTGCCATATACCACGATAAAGCTGAGATTTTCCCATTTGCAGTGATATACAACACATTTATGGGAAAATTCTTAAAAGTTTTGTATAACAGGTCTTCTTATTATGATGCACATGTCTAAAAAGCATAAAAATCATTGAAAGGAATGGGAGGAACCAAAAGAGTTTGAGTGTAGCAACAATTACCTAGTCAATTCAATGATGTGTATAACTTATTAGTAAAATGTAATATAATGTGATATCTAATATATTGTTACACAACATATGTTTTTTCCCCAACTGTTCCCCAAACGTTCAATTAAGAAATAACCGACTATCTTTGCGTGAATACACAACTGTAATTCTGTATGTATCTGACCGTTCATTTGTCTGTCTGTTCTGTCTGTGCATGCTGCAGGTATAGGCTATGTGTCAGTCAGTGCGAGTAACGCATTGAGATTTGGGTGTGTGTGTGAGAGAGAGAGAGAGAGAGAGAGTTTTATTACAATTAATAACTATTTTAACAACAAGCACTTTATGTTCTCATTCATGCATGTTTTTTGCCTAAAAATGAAACCGGAACATCAGATGCAAGTGCTTTGCTTCCTTGGAACATTAAACTTTCTATTAGGCTAATACATAAGTGTTATTTTTGCCTACAATAAAACAGTAAAAATATGCATTATAGACTAATTCATTTTTTTAAAACTAAACTTTTCTAAAACTTTTTTAAATCTAGACTATTCTATTTTTTCTCTCTCTCTCTCATCGACACAGACTCTTTCACAGCATCGCGCTTCATGTCAGATAATTCATCAACCCGAAGAGTCATGATCAGCATCCAAAGACCAAATTATTTCAACACGTATCAGGCATAAAATGTCCTCAAAATAAGGTCATTATCTTGGCAGAATGTTGAGTAACAAAACAAATAAGCTGTTCTTGAAATTTCGGTGATACCACAAAAAAATCCACACAGAAATCGGAACCCGGCTAAAGTCTCAGTTTTCTTGCCTTTCCCGGCACTGACCTGATTTTCGCCCTTGTGGATTGATATTATGGTCTGTTTGCAGTTTCTAATGATAGAACATAAGTTTCTGAACCCAATGATATGAGATTCAGCAGTGTTTCTGCACCTAAAGTAAACCCAGAGACGATTGAAATCAATGTTTAGCAAACCGCTCTTGGTTACTCACATAATCTCGGTTCCCTGAGATGAGGGAACGAGACATTGCATTACTATGCTTATGTGGAAACCCTTCCTCCAAATACTACTGAAGCCATATTGAATCACACCAGTGAAACTGGCCAATGGCGTTCAAGCATGTAAAATATGAGGGGCTTCCCACTCTATGTAAGGCAGCGCTTGTATATCATCCATTCAGAATCTTGACTGAAGCAGCTTGGCATTCTAAGACCCTGATCTAGTTGACACGGCAGTAAGTGCAATGTCTCGTTCCCCCATCTCAGGGAACTGAGGTTACGTGAGTAACCGAGAGCGTACCCTTTCGATTCGTTCACTTCGACATTCGACATATGCTTATGGAGAACGTATAAAATCCTGCCGTGTTACAGCGATGGATCCTAGCTCGACTAACTATGTCAAGTTTCACATACGGAACCGTAATGAGAGCGGTAATGATATTGGCGCTCTTGGTAAACGCAGTTCTGACATGACAACTCTCGGAGGGATTGGCATGGTAATGTACATGACAATGTTAATGTATTTGGTCTTGGTAGAATAGATCTGCTACGCTGCTGCTGCAGCAGAGCAAGTACCGAGACTTGCTACTGCCAATACATCCACAACAAGGTGGAGGGTTTCTGAAGCAAGCTGCAACTGCTACGGCAAGCACTAGTCATATATTTGAATGTTGAGCAGCAAACTCATTGGCTCGAGAAGAGAACGGAAGAGAACCAATCAGCTGTGCCATGTGATAATAATGTCATTAGGTCAGACTGAGTTAGACCCATCGGACTGCGCCATATAGAGTTTCATGCCAGAACTCTGTATTTAAGTCTACAGGACCTAGTCGAAACCATGTTAAAGTCAAATGGGGCGCAGCGACTAGGAGATGCTGCGTCACACCAGGGGCAGAGTTAACACTGGTAAAACAGAAAATATGAAATGGTGCCGTTCCTTGTGCTTGAGAGAGGAGGTCTCTCTTTAGTGGGATAGTCCATGAGGGAGGGGGGTCTATCAGCATCACCACTAGTTCTGGGAACCACGGCTGCTTAGGCCATTCTGTGCCACTAACAGAACAGATTCCCTTTCCTCTCTAATTTTGCAAAGCATGCAAGGCAGAAGTTTCACTGGAGAAAAGGCATACTTGTGTATTTTCGGCCAGCTGTGCACTAGTGCATCCACTCCCAGGGAAGACCGTGTCAGTGAATAAAACAGCGGGCAGTGAGTATTCTCCGCTGATGCGAAGAGATCCACCTCTGCCCTGCCGAACACATTCCAAATCATATTGACTGTCAAAGGGTGCAATCTCCACTCTCCGTGGATCACCCTGCCCTTTGACAGTAAGTCTGCGCCATGATTCAGGCGTCTGGGGACATGTACTGCCCGGATGGAGAGGAGGTGTTGATCTGCCCACAGAAGAAGGTCTCTCGGCAGCTGCAGCAGCGGCCGTGAGCTCACAACCCCTTGGTGATTTATAAATGCTACCACTGTCATGTTGTCCATCCTGATGAGAACGTGACGGTGGAGAATGTCCGGGAGAAAGCACTGAAGCGCAAGGTGTACAGCACGGAGCTCCAGACAGTTTATGTGCCACAACTTTTCTGACATTTCTTTTTTGACCACATCCCGAAGACTGGTCTGACATCGTGCATGGCTCCCCAGCCCGTGCTCGATGCATTTGTCGTAACAGTCTTTCTCTGGATCACTTGGCCAATAGGAACACCCCGACGATACAGAGTCGTATCACACCAAGGGGTCAGCGCTTCAAGCAGTTGCGCAAGGTGCCATGCGCTCTGTGGCACGCAACTTTTCAGCCAGAGTTGAAGCGGTCGCATATGTAGGAGTCCTAATTTGCACACTGTTGAGGCGGCAGCCATCTGGCCGAGCGTCCTCTCAAAGCATTTCAGCGGTGGAGAGTATCCTAACTTGAAGACTGTGAGAGAGCTGATCAGTTTTTGTGAGCGCTCCTCCGACAGACTCGCTCGCATATTGATTGAAATCAGCTCCACTCCTAAATATTATATGTTCTGGCTCAGTACCAGCATGATCTTTTGCATATTCACAGTTCAGTGTTTCTTGATGACCACGAAAATAACTAAAAATACTCCTTCATTTTTGATCGTACAGATAAGAAAAAGGTATCATTTGAAACTGCAAAAGGTCTACTTTTATTTGTGTATAGTCATAACAACAACAAACAGTATGCTTTTGTAAAATAAAGAAAATAAATAGGGTGCGCTCTCTGCCGACTTGGTCTCTGTCATCTCTCTTCACAGACATGTAAGTAAAACAACCTGAATCTCCGCGAATACTTGCCTCAAAGACATAAGAAATATATGTATAGAAAGCCTGAAATGTCTACTTTTAAATGAAGTAAGTCACATCCAAAACAAATATTTTCTGTTAAGGTAATCCATATGTCTAGTAATCCCGATGTCCATTTTTCTGGTTCATTATCTCTAGTGCGATCCCCCCCACGAGCCGATCGCGCTTTTCAAATTCTAAACATCCACGTGAGACACGCGCACATGTAAATGCCCGCATCGCCTCCGCGTAAATAAACGAGTTAATTTTGTTTCTGGAAGAAGAGGCACTGAGAGGAATAACCCATAATTTACCTAAGAAAAAGAACACAACGCGATGCTTTGCGCGACGCAGCTAGATCCAGTGGAGAATATCATTCTGATGAGTAGCCTAAGATTACTTGCATCTGTTGTTATTGTGACATAACTTGTACACATTTTACTAGTTAGACTTTTCCCAGACTATAAGTCCTGACTACATGTATGAAATCAAGTGAAACATTTTGAAATATGTGTCATTTCATTGTCTAAATGTCTCACAACGCCAGGATGTTTAATGTTTTATAACAGATGTTAATAAAAATAACAATTTGGTCCCTCGATATTCTCTTTGCCACCGTGAAATTTTCTCCGTCTCTCCAAGTGTAAATAAATACGGCCGGGAAGTAAGAAAACACACAGTCCATGTATTCTCAATACTTCAATTTATTCACAGAAATACAGATCTTATATAGGCATGTCGAGGGGAGTTTTTACCCTCTTAACCAATGAGGATAGGGTGACATACCCATACAGGATGTTTTTCCCAAGAACATGTGTTTTGTATAAAATTGCCACATATACAGAAAAACATATCCATATAAGGAATAGACTTCCTGGCGACAGAGGCTGAACCCCCCTTATAAATCAGCACAAACTCCTTTACCTTGAATATTGAGTAAGAGACATTCAAACACCATACAAGAGAGAGAGAGAACAGATAGAGGAGGGGTGATTCAGAGAAGGAGAGAGAAAGTGAGAAAGGAGGGGTACGGCATCAAAAGACAGAG